>NC_039282.1:16391323-16551323 GCF_003368295.1 Carassius auratus | reverse complement strand
TTTCCTTTCCCCCTTTTCTTTCCATCTTTCTTTTCCTATCACTTTCTTTTCATTTCTTTCCTATTTTCATCCCCCTCTTTCCTTCTTATCGATATATTTTCTCTCCCCTTCTCTATTTTTTACCTTTCCTTTTTTATTAAATTTCTCTTTTACCCTTCTTTTTGATAGTTTCCCTTCAGTTTCTTTTCATTTTTCCTCCATCCTTATCTTTTCAACTTGACTCCTCTTTCAGTTTTACTTCCTTATATTTTCCCCATCCATTTTTCATTTTCATTCTCTTGCCTCTTTTTTTCCCTTCTTTTCAATTTCCTTTCCTCCTGTAATAATTTTTATTTAGTTTAACGTTTCCTCTCCTTTTTCCCCTTCCATCCTTTTTTCGATTCCTTCCTTCCTCCCTCCCTCCCACTCTTCTTTCCTTTTACCTTCCTTCCTTCCTTCATTCATTTTCCCTTCCTTCCTCCCTCTCTTCTTTCCTTTTCCTTCCTTCCTTCCTTCCTTCATTTTCCCTTCCTTCCTCCCTCTCTTCTTTCCTTTTTCCTTCCTTCCTTCCTTTTCCCTTCCTTCCTCTCTCCTTTGCTTTTACCTTCGGTCCTTCCTTCCTTCCTTCTCCCTTCCTTCTTCCCTCTCTTATTTCCTTTTCTCTTCCTTCCCCCTTTCTTCCTTTCTTCCCTACTTTCTTCTTTCCTTCCTTCCATTTTAAGCCTTTCCTCACACCATTTCCTTTTCCTCTTTCTTTTCATAGATTTTCCCATAGCATTTTCTTTATTTCCTCTTTCTTTCCTTTTCTGTTTCCCTTTCCTTTTCATTTCATTTCACTTCTCTCTTTTCCCTTTTCTTTCTCCGTTCCTCTCATTTCCTCGGGTCTGATGTCTCTCTGGTCTCGGTGGTGATGGAGAGTGTTGTTGTGAGCAGCTCTCGTCTCAAGAGGAAGCAGTAAGTCTCATACGCTTCACGGCAAACTGTTGTGCCACATCTGCTATCAGAAAGTCACTCTCGTACTTGTGAACTTCTGAAACTCATAACAACTTTTGTAACTTTTAATTAGTTCCAGATTATGTGTCGGAGGGTGTGGCAAATCATAAATGCAAGATGAGAGCACATGCAAGCACAAAACCAGTAAGAGCGGAAGAGAAAGAAAAAAGCGCAACAAATCCGCAACATCCATCAAATGCTTTTCCCAAGAGACACTTCTAACCCCATCTAACCTTTCGTGTCATAAATTAAAAATACAGGCTCGTTCTGCTCCGAGAGATAACTAAACCAAGCTTTAACCGCGCTAATAAAACACCCAGCTGTTGATCAGCCACAACAGACGTCTTTGTTCACCTCTATCTGTCAACCTCGCTGGAATAAAGACGGTATTTCAAACTCATCAGATCGTTTCCACATGTGTTTTGCAAAGTTAACAAAATAAAGCAATATTAATCACCAGGTCTAATAGCACACGCAACCTGGGAATAACACAGAGCGACTGCTTGATGTAAACATCTGACTGCTGATTGATTCTTGTTCCATCCTCCTGTTAAGCTTTTACACATGTCAGCGTTCAGTGGATTCTGTCAGTGGTGGGACCGACACTCACTGAATTTATTCAAAAAGCCATTAAAAATGCTATTTCATACACACAATGGCATGAAAACATCTCTCCTATGACAAACGTTTTGATTTCTGAACAAAAATAAAAAAAAGATTGTTGATATTTAGAACAAAAAATGTGTTAGTAACGTAGAAAAATGCTACTTAAGGGTCAGCAAGATTTCAGAAATTCAATTTAATTTTATTTTGAAAGGACACATTAAAATGGTCAACCAGTAAAGATATGTATAATGTTATGAAGGATTTCGATTTCAGATAAATGCTGTTCTTTTGAACCGTCTATTCATCAAACAATCCTGGGAAAACATATGAAGCAGCACAACTGTTTTCAACATTGATAATAATCAGAAATGTTTCTTGCGCAGCGAATCAGTATATTAGAATGATTTCTGAAGGATCATGTGACACTGAAGACTGAATGATGCTGAACATTCAGCTTTGATCACAGGAGTAAATTATATTTGAAAATATATTTGAATTGAAAACAGTTATTTTAAATTGTAATAATATTTCTCAATATTTCATGTATTTTTGGTCAACTAAATGCAGGATTTGTAAGCATAAGAGACTTTATAAAAAAAAAAAAAAAAACATTTTTGACAATTGTTGTGTGTAAAATTGTACAAATATATTTACTTTTCTGCAAATAAATGACATTACATTGAAGATGGTAAAGGTTTTTCAACACTTATCTATGAATGGAGACTTGGCTGACTCATTTGAAATACGTTTTTCAAACATTTCTCTTTTTAATCATCTCAAGCATCCTTATTTTTCTCTGACCCATTAACCAAAGGAACACTTTAACGATTATAAAAATCTTAACCTGTAATTTCCTCCTCTTTGACCTGATGCTTTTATCAATGTAAGATGAAAAGGTCTTTTTCTCCACTCCTCATTGTGAGCACTGGTAATATTGCTTTTGTTCAAAACTAAATCTTGTGGACCAATGAAAAGCTCCTAATGTTTGGCAGCTGTGGCGTCGCAGAGCTGGGTCTGTGTTTATCTTTGCAGTGGGATCCTCAGTTTCCTCCATCTGCCTGCATTTCATTCTACAAGTAGCTCGTTCAAACTGTTTATGTTGCTTCTGGAGATGTTTAAGTTCTTTAGGTGATTTCTGAACATAATTTTATGAGCTGTTTCATTTCCTAGTGTGTTTTACGGGGAAAGTGGGTTTCGGATACGATCCTGTTGAGTCTCAGACAGCACTTCCACAGAAACCACTGCAGGGTTATGATCACTAACTAACATTAAAAATATACAATAACATTTTCAAATGTATAGACATAAATAAAACATAAATCAACTAAATATTACAGTATATAATTTATAAATATATAATAATAAACAAATGAAAAATATTAATGAAAACTATACCAATGAATATCAGCAGTTTCATTAGTCTTAGAATTAATATCCATTTATTCTGTGTGCTTATGTCTATTACATAAGTATGAAGTTTAGACGGCATACAATTTTGATAGCATTTTCCTTTTTTTTTTTTTTTTACTTGTGTTTTATGTAACTGATCAGTGTTTAATGTCAAAAAGACATTAAAATGGCAATTTCATTAAATGACATGTATACACTTCTATGATGAACATTTTTCAAAATCATTTTCTGGCATGGGAGGCGGACGCACTAACAAGGAGGCAGAGGTATTTGAAGCAGTTTTACTCACCGCCTGCGGTTCCAACACACGATCGTGACCCTTTTTCCTTGGGATTGCATCATCCTTAAGAAATAAACTATACGCAAATCCGTCGTCAAACTGGGCCTTGTTTGTAAAACAAGCATCTTCGAAATACAGGGAACAAACAAAAACACTTGCACAACTCCGTTGATGCTCTGTAAAAAATAAACTCCATCCACTGGTCCCTTAATGCTGTTTTTTCTTTGGTAATCTGTGCAGGGTTGACTTGCCCTGGACACCAAAAACACACTCCTTTTGTGACTTTTCGCGACGCTCTCGCTCTGATCACTGAATCGCTCTGATCAGTGAAGTCTGTTGTGCTCTCAGTGCTCTGCTATACGGGAGCGCGCGCTCTTCCGGCAGAAGTGCCTCCTTCAAACGTACAACTTAATTTGTGAAACTTTGTCCATGTTTAGCATGGGAATCCAACTCTTTAACAGTGTAAAAAACTCAGTATGCATGAAATAGCATTTCACCCCCCCTTTAAAATGTACAAAATAAAATAGCTAATAATTACTTAAATCAGCTAATAATAAAAACATAAAATATAACAACAAAAATTTCATACAAGAATTAGATTTTTGACGATGAATAAGCAACATTAAATTTTTTTTTTATTAAATTCATTATTTCTCATTTAAAAAAAGATCATGTATTTCATGATTATGTATCATGCTTTTTGATGTATTAAAAGAAATCTGTGTGTGTGTCTGTGTGTGGGTGTCTGCTAAATGCATAAATTTAATTTTAATAAAAAAAAATATATATATATGATATAAGTGTTAATATGTACAACAAATTACTGTTAACTATTAAACTATTAAATCAGCTCATAATAAAACCACTTCACATGATATTTTGCATGTCAATCTTACACACACACACACACATTTAATTTTTGTACATGAAAAGTCTTCCAGAAAACGAATGGATGCACAAAAATCCTGAACATTTTTTTCCATTATTTTTTTAACTATCCACATAACTTTTGCATCGTCATTTAAATATCCTATTTTTCTGTCTGTTTTGTTTGCTTCTTTAGCTCTTGTAGATGAGTGTGTCCCACTCCAGGTGCTGATTTCCCGCTCTGGAAATGCTCATCACCAGCTGTGCCATATTATGGCACATTAAAATGTCCGTTCGCTGCTCATTTCAATAAGAGCGGTTTTAATGAGGAAACATCGATTCTCTCTGGTCTGAGTGAGGCCGTAATGAAATAAGAGAGTGATGGATGGAGAAGAGTGGCAATCGCTGATGAATGTGCGCTCTCATTGAAGTCGACGTGGTGAAAAGGCTCAAGCCTCCCCTCACCAATCAGCCCTCATTAATAATGACACAAACAACTTCATGATGTTTCCTGCAGGTCAGCCGGAAATGAACGATGACCTGGACCTGTGCACTCTCACTCTATATGGGTCACCGGTGAATTTAACAACAGCAATCAGAGGCTCATCAGAGAGTTTATGATGAGTTCAACTGCAGGACTTTGATGTGCTGCAGGTGGACGAGAGGTCAAAGGTCAGGTTTCATAGCTACTACTTTCACTATTACTACAGTATGTATTGTGTATATGGTGCAAAATATGCAAATATTCATTTTACACATTAAATATTAATATTAGTAATATAATATAGTATAATATTAATAATTAGTATTGATTTCACTGCCATTACTTTATGATGATTAAAAAAATCTTTGTATTAAAGTATTTTAGGTAAAAATCTAAATTGCTACTGAGAAAAATTTGAATTCCAATATATACTGACAGTAAAACATTTATAATGTTACAAAAGATATCTTTCTATTTCTTTTTTAGAAATCTTAGAATCTTGAAAAAAATGTATCCCGGTATTCACAAAAATATTAAGCAGCACATCTGTTTTTGTCAGTCTTTTTATTAAATTGTAAAATAGAAAACATTTATTTTAAATGGAGATAATAAACATGTAACAGTTTTTACTGTATTTTAATCATGTTATATGCAGCCTTAATAGATTTCTTTAAAAAAAAAGCATGTATTTTGCATATTTCGTCATTAAACATTAATTGAAGGAGCTGACATAAGGCAAGGCAAGGCAAGTTTATTTATATAGCACATTTCGTACACAGTGATAATTCAAAGTGCTTTACATAAAAGAAAGTGAAATAATCATGAAGAAAAATAATAAAAATAAATTTTAAAACTTTTAAAATGATTAAAACATTTTAGAACATTAGAAAATTATTTTACATTAAAAAAAATAAAAAATAAACAGTTAAAATATAGTGCAATCAGTTCGGACATTGCACAGTGCTCATTCAATAAATGCACAGTTAAACAAATGGGTTTTGAGTCTAGATTTAAATGTGACTAGTGTTTTAGCACATCTGATCTCTTCTGGAAGCTGATTCCAACTGCATAAGCTGAAATACTGTGTAGTTAATGTCCTATTGAAAGTCAAAGGTCAGGTTAATCACATTACATTGTGTGTTACCGTGTTCTCTACTGTAAACTAAACAATGTAGTACTATAGGTAGTACTATATAGTACAGAAAATGTGCACACAGTCTCCATCCTGCAGTGCTAGTAGCATGGATCAAGACATTTCTGTGCTGTCCTATTGGTCAGACATTTCAACCTCTCCTGTGAGTTGCCCAAGGATCAGCGGCGGCTTTAACGAAAGGTCAGCGATTTACTGCAAGTCAGATGAGGGCTGTGGATGACTTTAAACTACAGCTTGCTGCCTCTGGCAACACAGGAAGCAATAAAATTCAAGGCAAAAACAAGATAAACAGCGTAAGATCTAGTAGTGTCCCCTGGCCACACACACATACAAAGTTTCCAAGGTAAATCAGCTCTGTTTAATGGCCATGTGTCTCTGCAGGAAAGAGAGTGGTATATTTAATTTATCTCAGAGATTTATCCGTTTATTTGAGCAGTGTGTAAGAGAGAGAGAGAGTGCTCACATTGACATACAGTACCTCCGCAGTGTCAGGTACTGTGTGTGTGAGTGTGTGTGTGTGTGTGTGTGTGTGTGTGTGTGTGTGTGTGTGTGTGTGTGTGTGTGTGTGTGTGTGTGTGTGTGTGTGTGTGTGTGTGTGTGTGTCAGTGGTGGACAGTAACGGAGTAGCTTTACTTCGTTACTGTACTTAAGTACATTCTTCAAGTATCTGTACTTTACTGGAGTAGTTTTATTTTGAGTAACTTTTACTTTTACTTCACTACATTCCAAAGCATAAGATCGTACTTTTAACTTCACTACATTTCATAAAACATATCGTTACCTATAATATATCACATGCTCCGACACGCAGAAGCAGTGTCTGATTCATCATGAACGAACTGAGTCTTTTCAAAATAAACTTTAATCGGATAGCGAATCGCACCAAACGATTCGTTTACGAATTAGAATTATCCGATTGCAGCTGTTCTGGAGTCGACCACTCACTGATTCAAATGAACCGTTTAGTGTGAGTCTCCAGAAGTAAGAACCGGCAGATCTTGTGATCGTGCATGCGTCTGATGTTGCTAAAAGTAAGTTATTAATGTCGAAATTTAGGATTAATTATTGTAACTGAAAATCATATTTAGGTCAAAATTGTCAGTTGTTTGGGAACTAAATCTGCTATAAATAGTGATCTGTTTAAGCCCACTGAAATGCTCCAGTGCAAACGATGCAGACACATCAATCAGCGTCTCAGTGTTTTAGGTTAAAAAATAAAATAAAATAACCTTAAACTAACACAGATTAAATAAAATAACTCATGCATGTCCGAATTCCCCGCTACCGTAATATTAACAGTTTTATTAAAATGCTACCATGAAGTCTGTTTTTATATTGTGTATCAACAGTAACGTTATACATATGTATATTGTTTGGATTAACTAGACGGGTAACGTTAGACAGACATAAATGTTTATTCATAACCGTACTGAAAATAAATATTGTAGCTGATGCTAAATGTCTAGCTAACAAGCTTGCTGGTGCTAACTTGAGGTAATTTTTATAAATAATGTCCAAATATTTTTATTCAACCACCTATATATATATTTATATAGATTACATCTGGGGAGAAAAGAAAGAATGTGATGTTCAGAACATGGTAACTACAGTAATTATCAAACAGGGGAAGAGATGCACCCTGTTTGGCCAGGGGTGTTTTTAAACCACGGACAAGGTTTGAGAAGGAAAAAATCATTATGAAAATATAATTATATTTTCCTTCAAATGTTTTTCCTAACTTCAGGCCTTATTATCATGTCATATATAACTGTGATGTTCTGTAAAACCACAAACTTTAAAACACTTTAAAACAAAAGTCCATATCAACAACAAAAATATATCTTGACTCCATATAGTGGTTATTTTGGAAAAAATCCCAGGTATTTTGAGCAGTAGGATTATATATATATATAAAAATAATGTATAAATAAAAATAATGTAAATAATGTGCTAATATAAAATTAAATTAGCCTATATAAAATTGCAAACATCTATCTTTCAGTACTTTTTTACTCAAGTACATAACAAATTGAGTACTTTAGTACTTTTACTGGAGTAAAATTTTATTATACGTATCTGTACTTTTACTCAAGTTTATTTAATTTTAACTTTTTATTCATCAAAGAATCCTGAAAAAAGTATCACAGTTTCCAAAATAATATTTGGTAGCAGAACTATTAATAGTTCTAATAATAAATCATCATATTTTCATGATTTCTAAAGATCATGTGACACTGAAGACTGGAGGAATGATGCTGAAAATACAGCAAATAGATTATATTTTAAAGGATATTAAAATAGAAACCATTATTTTATATATTTTATTTTGATAATTTAGAATTATTACTAAAATACAACCTTTTTTTGTTTCAAACAGTTCATTGAACAATAATAAATGAAGTACCTGAAGCTGACAATGAAGTAAATGTATAATAATTAGCAAAGATGATTAATTTAGCGCTGTAAACGCAGGTGTGAGGGGCGGAGACGTGCCGGAGCGTCAGACGCGCGTGAGGACCAAACACAGCAGAACGGTAGGAAATTCACTCCTCTTATTATTTCTCATTTACTATAGCGATTTATTTTTAGATACGTGATCTGAGTCTTTCATAGATTTGTAGAGTTATTAGAGTATAGAGTTATTAGAGAAATGGAGTTATTTTTACATTCTTTGGTCGAATTTTTCAGATCGGCAATTCGGAGCCTGTTCGCGACTCCGTTGATTCAGATCGGCACTTCGGAGCCTGTTCGCGACTCGGTTGATTCAGATCGGCACTTCGGAGCCTGTTCGCGACTCGGTTGATTCAGATCGGCACTTCGGAGCCTGTTCGCGACTCGGTTGATTCAGATCGGCACTTCGGAGCATGTTCGCGACTCGGTTGATTCAGATCGGCACTTCGGAGCCTGTTCGCGACTCGGTTGATTCAGATCGGGACTTCGGAGCCTGTTCGCGACTCGGTTGATTCAGATCGGGACTTCGGAGCCTGTTCGCGACTCGGTTGATTCAGATCGGGACTTCGGAGCCTGTTCGCGACTCGGTTGATTCAGATCGGGACTTCGGAGCCTGTTCGCGACTCGGTTGATTCAGATCGGCACTTCGGAGCATTTTCGCGACTCGGTTGATTCAGATCGGCACTTCGGAGCCTGTTCGCGACTCGGTTGATTCAGATCGGCACTTCGGAGCCTGTTCGCTAGTCGATACTTTTTTACTTAAGTACATAAAAAATTGAGTACTTTTGTACTTTCACTTGAGTAAAATTGAAAAAGGAGTACTTCTACTTTTACTGGAGTAATATTTTATTATAC
The DNA here is from genome assembly GCF_003368295.1 of Carassius auratus. NCBI lineage: Eukaryota > Metazoa > Chordata > Actinopteri > Cypriniformes > Cyprinidae > Carassius > Carassius auratus. The sequence continues at coordinate 16,542,245 of NC_039282.1, read as the reverse complement.
GTATCTGTACTTTTACTCAAGTACTTGATATGTGTACTTCGTCCACCACTGGTGTGTGTGTGTGTTTTAGAGAGAGATAGAAGTCTAAAAAGAAAAATCACAAACGAGATCTATAGAATGTCTTGTTTGTTTCTCTTAAGAAGTTTTGTATAGTCACCATGAAATCAAAATCTCCTCTCCTCTTCTCTGATGATGTGTTTTTCACGAAGAGGGTCTGTCACTCACATAAGATCGACAAATAGCAAACCACAGCCATCAAATCTCCCCAGGGACACAATCAAGTCATGCCCTACATTTTTTTTCTATCACAATAGGGAAGAAAATTATATTGTAAAAAATAAATAAATAATAATAATAAAGTTGCACATGTATATGTGTGTGTTTCTAAACAAGAAATGGATAGTGCTGTTGATTCAGTTTGCCAAGTTAATAATGAAAAGTGAGATTTTGATCTCAACATCAAATTCTTAAAATACCAAACAATCAGTATTCACATTAATGCAATATGTCCATAGATAAAATAACATACAGTGGGTGTAGTTAATCCAGGTTACCATACTTCCACATTTGTTTCTAATGAAAATATGTATATATTTTGGTTTTTCCAATAGACCTAAGCATTTTTAGATAGAAAACAAAACATGCCTAAACGCTGTTGTGGATGTTTTTTTTTTTTTTTTTTTTTTTTTTTTTGCATTTAACACTTAGCATTTAGCTGTATGTTTTCTTTTTAAAAGTCATCAGATCTGTCAGACATTGTTCTCGATTTCCCCCATGCAATGGTAATTGCTAATCAGGGTTTGTTTTCCCTACACTCCTTCCTTTACTGTTTCAACAAACTGCCTTATTAGTTTAGAGTTTAGAGTTTTTTATTCTCCAAAAGGAAACATATGAGATGCGACTGATACTAACATGAAAAAAACAGTAGCTAACACTTTAGAAGGTCATAATTTTTACTGTAACATTAGTTACCTACATTCTGTTAACATGAATTAACATTGAACAATATGTCAGCAGTTCATGTTCATCTCAGAATTTCTTAATACATTTTTAAGATCAAAAGTTGTATCTGTTAGTGTTAATATTACTCAGTGCACTGTAAACTAACATTAATATTATCATGAACCAGCATTAACACTGCAATGACCAGGCTGGAAGACCAGCAAACTAGCTTAGGATGGTTTTATTCAGCAAGGTTTTTATAAAACATTACCAACAAAGGTACAGTAAACAAAACTTTTAGGAATACAGTTTTATTTTATTTTTTTCTTTGCTTGAAAGGAAGTTTAAATTCTAAACTTTTAAGTGGTTAAATGTGATTTCTAAGTGTATACTCCTAGAAAAAAAGGATTCTATATAGATCGGATGTTCTTGACTCATTCTGAGAGAACCCCTTATTCCAAAAAGATTCTATGATGAGACAGGTCTTAAATGACTTCATATACTTGCATGTTTAATTAGCTATTTAAATAGTTTAAATCACATTTTGTTTAGATGTTTAATTTATAAAATCTAATCAAAACAAAAAGGAATTAAAAACTAAATCCCAAAAATTATCCCACAATGAGAAAACCTTAAAAAGTTATATTTATGAAGTGCCTCAAAGAAGGTTATAGGACTTCTCTTCTAAGAGTGTTTTGTGTGTGTGTGTGTGTGTGTGTGTGTGTGTTTTGTGTGTGTGTGTGTGTGTGTGTGTGTGTGTGTGTGTGTGTGACTGTTTTAAGTGTGTTTGATATGAGCAACAATGAACTTTAACATTATTTTTATTATTTTTACATGCCCTTATTTGTATAGATGTATTTTATCTTTTATATTTGATCTAGATTTTTAGATGTTATCTGTGTGCACAATGGGTCTGAGAGTAAACGCAATTTAATTCTACAGTATGTATGTATGTACTGTACATGTGGAAGAATTGACAATAAAGCAGACTTGTAACTTGTAATTTATTAGCTATAACAAGACACAGAACCACTGTGGGCACCCTGAAGCCCAGCACAGGCTGGTGTGTGTCTGTACATTTGTATATAGAGCAATACGATGAGTAGTCTGGCCAAATTTAGACACGTCTTCTAAACTAACAGATTTTTATCTCCGAGTTCATCTATCATTATTGAAGTGTGTTTTACACTGTTTATATATTCCCTTAGAGCGAGCATGGGGCGGGTGTGTGTCTATATGAACACGAGTGAGACAAAACTGACCTCCAGCTACAAGAATAGGAGGACCATGGATACACACACACACACACACACACACACACACACACACACACACACACACAAACACACACAAACACACACACGCACACACACGCACACACACACACAGCTTTTAATTTTTGAGAGGAAAGCTAAAGCAAAAGAGTTCAAATTACTAAAAAGTGTTCAACCCCCAGTTTAGGCTGGTTTATGCTAGACTTTGCAGCAGTATCTGTGTGCGTGTTTGCCCACATGCATGTGTCATAAAATGATGAAACTATTCTGAAACTTTAGTAAAATCTTTCCAACAATACATACATCAGCACATTTACCTGGCGGGGGTGCTTGAAGATATTTCTAAACCGACTGAACAGATAGAACAGCATTAGACGGTTCAATATGAGAAATATTATTTTACTTCTACTCATAATAATACAAATGTAATTTATTTATATGATTTAATAATAATTTATAATTTTTCCATGGTTTATCTCCTAAGAACTAACACCAATATACTGATACATTTGAACTTATTGAACAAAATAGCATGATTTGTGAAATATTATTTAAATAATGCAAAAAAAGAAAAAAAAAAGAAAGATTCTTCCGGTAAAAGCAGAATAAGATATCCTTCTGTTCTTCATTTTATATCCATCAGTGTATTCATAACCATTTCAATTGTGGCATCATATTAGTGGTTTTAAATGGATAAAATGGAACTCAGACCCCATCCTCTATTAAAAATTAAAGCTTTTTATTTGGGAATCGCTTTACTGAACAACATCCCTCATTTCACATGACATTTTTACAGATCAGTCAGATTTTAAAAGAAGGGCTTGATCCAATAGTATAAACAGTATGAACTAGACCCAGATGAATGATAGTAGGATTGTGTTTTTGTAAATCTACAAAATATTTGCATGACTTGTAACTTGCTATCCAAACTTGCAGCACTGACCTTGTGTCCCAGGGTCCTGGCCGTTCATGTTGTACTACAAAACAATTTGCTCTTAAGTGTTATGATTTATACATCTACTGAAATGTGTTCACTTTTTTTCAGATGAAGGGGAACATTAGTGAATAAGAAGGACCTATTCAACTGCCGGAAGCCACAGACAATGTGCATCTTGAATAAAATAAGAGGAATAATTTTAGGATAATGTCTACACATTTATTTGATGATAATGTGACTCACTGATATTCTTTTTAGACCAAAAATCCTAAATCTATTTTGTTGAAGACAAGACAGCAAGAGTGAGGAGCAACACACATTTTCATTTGTTTTCTCCACTAGTTCTGCATTTCCAGGTTTCACTGGTGATTGAGACTCATGGATCTCCATTCAGTATGACATCTGAGAGCAATCTTTACAGCACCACAGCTCAGCCAAAATCTGATGCTTATAATCAAAGCATGAATGAAACAGATGACTATGTACTGTACGTGACTGGAGACATTGTCTATATTTTAATCATCTCTTGCCTGGAAATTCCCATGATCTGTTTGTCTATATATGCGGTTTATTCTCTTACCAAATCTAAACAAGCTCCAGTTTTTGTCCTGAATCTACTCATTTCAGATCTCATCCAGACTGTTTGCATGCTACCACTAATCACTGACTTCAACTTCTACTGGACGATCGCATTAATTTTCAGATGGAAGTGAGCTGGTTTCAAAGTTTTATATTTCATGACTTGTATAGCTGTAGTACATTCTGATTGCTCATCCCATTTGGCACTGGTCTCATCGCTCAGTCAAATGTTTTGTTTGTACTTCACTGACCGGTTGGCTTCTGCCTTTTATTGTTATTCCAGTTTGCTTTTTGATAAATACCCTGGCATATGTAATAACCTTCCTCCCCTATGCAGTGATCATTTTGTGTTTCGTAGGTTCATGCAGGTCTCTTTATTACTCAATCTCTCTCGCTCCTCTGAAGAAGCAGTAAGTTCTGGCTCCTTTGTTCTTTGTGTTGATCAGTTAAACATTTCTAATCCTACCCTTGCTAATTTGTCTTTTTTTTTTTGTGTGAATGCAAATATGGACAAATTCCCACTTGATCAGGGAGTATTTACTCTGTTTCTTTATCTGGTAAACCTACTCGTGGACTGTTTGCTGTATGTGTTCATGAGGAACAACACTGTGAACATCATCAGGACCCCTCACTGCTGCTCAAGACCGAAGAGAGTTCGGACTGAATCGGGACAGACCACAACTACTAATGCACAGATTGATTATATGCAAGAGATTCACACCAGACTGCTGATGTCAGCAATTCATTTACAAATATACAGTAATAGCTCTCAAATAACTAATTACTGCATGTTTAACTGGATGAAATGTATAGGACTTAAGTGTTCATCTTGTGATGGGATTCGATGAATGAAATGGTGAATGTTCTGTGTTATTGTCCTCTAATATTATTAATAATAAAAATAAAGAATACACCTGTTTTAGAGTGTTATTTGAGTTTCTAATAGGGGTTTAAATGCACAGAGAAATGATGAAAAAACATCTCAAAAGGTGTTGCATATAATTTTTGGTCAGTAAATTTGCAAATAGTTAGGAAATTTGCTAAGTTCACATAATTGTTTCTCGGAAAAAACAACGCTACAGACAGTAATTTGAAAATTGTCTTCCGTGTATGGATGTCTGCTTTTGTTTTGGTCTGTGCGAAACAAGCAAACAAAATTGGGTCAGATATCATAGATTCTACATGACCCAAAAAGCCTTGGCATTCATCTAAAAAGTTCTATGACCAGAGGCATATTAAAATACAGAAAAATCTACTTATCAAAATACAGCATAAGGCTTGTTGCCCTCCCATAGTCAATTGCACTTGTTCCTGTTGAATGTTCTCAATCTGGCAACACAGTCTTCAACATTATAGATCATGAAATACTCATGGATCGATAACAAAACTATACAGATATTCAAGTGCAGGCTCCAAGATAGTTTAGATTGGGGTGCACCAATCACGATCGGCCGATTGTTAATGCGCATCTTGTTAGTAAAGCCGGTTCTCTAATCAGTGGTAAATTCCATCAGGTGCGTCATTTCACATAGAGCCGCTGTTATTACACAGAGCTGTTGTTAACTAAGAAGATGCGCAAATAAACGCTGAAAATGAACGTGGATTTGCACAGCTTCTCAGTTAACAATGGCTTTGTGTAGTAACAGTTGCTCTATGTGAAATCACGCACCTGATGGAATTTACCGCTGGTTAGAGAACCGGCTTTACTGATGAGATGCACATTAACGATCGGCCGATCTTGATCGGAGCACCCCTAGTTTATATCCTACCTCTCCAATCGCCATAACTTCGACTATTTAAATGGGGAATCATCTCAATTAAATCCAGTAAAGTATGGAGTGCCACAAAGATCTGTCCTAGGCCCTCTGCTATTTTCAATATACATGTTGCCCCTTGGTAATATTATTAGAAAATACAGCATTAGTTTCAATTGTTATGCTGATGATACTCAACTATATTCAGTGCCATTCATAAGTATTGGAAAAGTAAAGACAAAATTGCTTTCTCTGCTGTGGAGTCAAGACATTTGCAAATATGATTAAAACATGAATATGCGACAAAAATACAGAATGTCACATTTTATTATTATGTCTTTCGTGACATACATGTTTTGCCAAATAAAAAGGACTGCACTTTTAGAGTTCATCCCACTATTTGATGTGAGTATAAGTATTGGAACAGTTGGATTTAAGGCAGATGTAAAAGATTAAAAGCTAATATTTAGATCCCTTGCATGAAATAAGAGCAGTGAGTCTGCAACCCATAGACATCACCAGACTCTTGGTCTTATGCTTTGAAATGATTTTTCCCAGCCTTTAATGTAGCCAAATCCAACTGTTTCTTGTTTGGGGAGTTTCTCTCTTTAGTCTCCTCTTCAACTGGTGAAATTAATATTCAATCAGAGTTAAATCTGGAGATTGATTTGGGCAAGCTAAGACTTTAAATTTCTTTGTCCTGATAATGTCCTTGACTGAACTGGCAGGGTTTTGTGTCATTGTCCTGATCTAATATGAATTGCTTTCTAATGGGTTTGGTGGCATTTTCTTGAATATTAGTAGCCAAGATGATTTTGTACCTTTCCAAATTCATTCTGCTGTTGCCATCATACATTTAGCCATCAATAAAACTAAGAGGTCCTGTTCTAGAGACAGCCATGCACGCCCATGCCATGACACCAAGCTTTACAGATGAGGTTGTATGCTTAGGATCATTTGCAGTTGCCTATTTTCTCCACACTTTTGCTTTACAATCACTTAGATAAAGGGTAATCTTTGTCTCATCGGTCCATTAACTCAGTTCCAAAACCCTACTGGCTGACATTTGTGAAGAATCTTGCCTTTCTATTTTTGGTGCTGATCGGAGGTTTGCATCTTGCTGTGTAGCTTCTGTAATTCTGTGTCAAATTCTCCTGCGGACTTTAGATTGACAGAACAGCACCCCAGCTTTCTAGAGGTTGTTGGTGATTTTACAGACATGTACTTTAGGGTTAATTTTGACAGCTTTTAGGATTTGTCTGTCATCAACTATTGTTTTGTTTTTCTCAGATGATCAGGTCGTTGTTGGTTGTTGATGTCTCCGGTAGTTTCCAAACTTTTGATTTTTTCCATTGTTTTTCCTATAGTTCTAATTGACTTCCTCTTTTCTTTTAGCATCCAAATTGCTTGCTTTTCTTTCAGAGTCATCTTCCTCATCTTCATTCTGGTTTGTGTGTGTCATCATCAAATACAAGACTTAGAATGCAGAAGCAATGGATATAACTGATAAGACACATTCCCTGCTTTTAATATCTGAAGCATTAATTCAACAGGACACAGCTAAGCACTTAGAAAGACCTGCGAGACAGCTGTTCCAATACTTCTGCTTACATCAGATAGGGAGAATAAATTCTAAAAGTACTGATCTTCTTAGCTGGTAAAACATCTTTGTGTTGAATCACCCATTAATAAATTGTGTCATTCTGTAGTTTTGTCTCATATTCACCTTTTAATCATATTTACAGATTTCTTGACTCCACAGTAAACATAACCATTTTCTCTTTACTGTTCCAATACATATGGAGGCCAGAGTATTTCAACAAGACCAGATTCAACTTCTAAATTATCTAAGCTAACAGAGTGTATTAAAAATGCAGTGGTGGACAGTAACGGAGTAGCTTTACTTCGTTACTGCACTTAAGTACATTTTTCAAGTATCTGTACTTTACTGGAGTAGTTTTATTTTGAGTAACTTTTACTTTTACTTCACTACATTCCAAAGCTTAAGATCGTACTTTTAACTTCACTACATTTCATAAAACATATCGTTACTCCCTATCACGTGCTCCGACACGCAGTCAATGTACTGTTTGAGTACATGAATTACTCAAGGATATTGGTTTGTTTGAACTCAGAGGGAGTGTCAGCCACATTCAAAAAGTTAACAGCTTAAGTCATTTGTGGATTAATGCGTATTAGATATGCGAACCGTTTAAAACGATTCAGTTCGATTTGGTGAACTGAATGATTCGTTCGCGAACCGGATATCCAGACTGCTTTGATTTGAACTCTCTCTCACACAGACACGGAAGAGAAGACAATGCTGAATAAAGTCGTCGTTTTTGCTATTTTTGGACCAAAATGTATTTTCGATGCTTCAAAAAATTCTAACTGACCCTCTGATGTCACATGGACTACTTTGATGATGTTTTGACACGGACAGTATACCGTACACACAGCTTCAATGGAGGGACTGAGAGCTCTCGGACTAAATCTAAAATATCTTAAACTGTGTTCCGAAGATAAAAGGAGGTCTTACATGTTTGGAACAGCATAAGGGTGAGTTATTAATGACATATCATGTTTGGGTGAACTAACCCTTTAAGTACATAACAAATTGAGTACTTTTGTACTTTCACTTGAGTAAAATTGAAAAAGGAGTACTTTTACTGGAGTAATATTTTATTATACGTATCTGTACTTTTACTCAAGTTTATTTATTTAATTTTAACTTTTTATTCATCAAAGAATCCTGAAAAAAGTATCACAGATTCCAAAATAATATTTGGTAGCACAACTATTAATAGTTCTAATAATAAGTCATCATATTTTCATGATTTCTAAAGATCATGTGACACTGAAGACTGGAGGAATGATGCTGAAAATACAGCTGCACATCACAGAAATAGATTATATTTTAAAGGATATTAAAATAGAAACCATTATTTTATATATTTTATTTTGATAATTTATAATTATTACTGAAATACAACCTTTTTTTGTTTCAAACAGTTCATTGAACAATAATAAATGAAGTACCTGAAGCTGACAATGAAGTAAATGTATAATAATTAGCAAAGATGATTAATTTAGCGCTGTGAGGGGCGGAGATGTGCTGCGGAGCGTCAGACGCGTGAGGACCAAACACAGCAGAACGGTATGAAACTTCTCTCCTCTTATTATTTCTCTTTTACTATAGCGATTTATTTTTAGATACGTGATCTGAGTCTTTCATAGATTTGTAGAGTTATTAGAGTATAGAGTTATTAGAGAAACCGAGTTATTTTTTACATTCTTTGGTCGAAGTTTTCAGATCGGCAATTCAGAGCCTGTTCGCGACTCTGTTGATTCAGATCGGGACTTCGGAGCCTGTTCGCTACTCGGTTGATTCAGATCGGGACTTCGGAGCCTGTTCGCTACTCGGTTGATTCAGATCGGGACATCGGAGCATGTTTGAGATTTTTTTTAATTCAGATCTGGACATCGAAGCAGGAAGTGTTTGTCAAACAGTTAATTGGTGATAAATGAATATTTGGACTTGAGGCTTTTTTTTACCTGTCGATTCAGCATGTACATGGACCCACACACAAAGGTGGACACACTCTAGACTTAATCATCAGTAGAGCTCTAAACTTTTCATCCATTGTTATAAAGGACGTTATTCATAACCGTACTGAAAATAAGTAAATATTGTTAGCTGATGCTAACTGTCTAGCTAACAAGCTTGCTGGTGCTAACTTGAGGTAATTTTTATAAATAATGTACAAATATTTTTATTCAACCACCTATATATATATAGATTACATCTGGGGAGAAAAGAAAAGATGTGATGTTCAGAACATGGTTACAACAGTAATTATCAAGGAGGGGAAGAGATGCACCCCGTTTGGCCAGGGGTGTTTTTACACCCCAGACAAGGTTTGAGAAGGAAAAAATCATTATGAAAATATAATTATATTTTCCTTAAAATCTTCAGGCCTTATTATCATGTCATATATAACTGTGATGTTCTGTAAAACAACAAACTTTAAAATACTTTGTTCTTACTGGTGAAAATCAGATGGTCATCTCTGTTTTCTCTCAGGTACATCACAGTGTAAGCTTCACAGTTAACATCACTCTCATCAGCGTAGTCTATATCAACAACAAAAATATATCTTGACTCCATATAATGGTTGTTTTGGAAAAAATCCCAGGTATTTTGAGCAGTAGGATTATAAAAAAAAGTGCTAATATAAAATTAAATTAGCCTATATAAAACTGCAAACATCTATCTTTCTGTACTTTTTTACTTAAAGGGGGGGTGAAATGCTACTGAGTTTTTTACACTGTTAAAGAGTTGGATTCCCATGCTAAACATGGACAAAGTTTCAAAAATTAAGTTGTACGTTTGAAGGAGTATTTCTGTTCCAAAAATAATCCTTCTGGTTAGTCACAAGTTTCGGAAAGTTTCGATCGTGTGTTGGAACCGCAGGCAGTGAGTAAAACTGCTTCAAATATCTCAGTGTTGTTAACTTAGCTATCGACGCATAAGCACATCAAGTAAACAACATGCGATGTTGTCATCAAACTGCACTTTCCACATGTACAGCTTAAAAAATAAATAAAAAAGACGACAAAGTGGAACTTAGTCATTTTCCAAAACCGCTAAGCAAATATATACAGTTTCAGTACATACCACATAGAGACGTCATTGCTGCTGCTGCTCTTGTTAAATTTCAGCCTCTGGATCTGATTCTGGATCATAAATATACGCTGAATCTGACTGTTAGCCATGGTTTGTTTTGGTTGGTTTTGTCCTCACTGTAATGTCACAGCTTCCAAACGCTCTCAACACAAAATCCTACTGGTGCTCGTGATTCTTTAGCTCCGCCCACACGTCACGCCTCCAGACGCTCGTGTTTTTCCAGGAAAAATCGGTACAGACTATCTTTCTCTTATGAATATAATAAAACTAAAGACTTTTTGGAGTTATGGAGGATGCAGTACTTAAAAGTACATAAAAAATTGAGTACTTTTGTACTTTCACTTGAGTAAAATTGAAAAAGGAGTACTTTTACTTTTACTGGAGTAATATTTTAGTATACGTATCTGTACTTTTACTCAAGTACTTGATTTGTGTACTTCGTCCACCACTGTAAAAATGTAAAACACTGGATGACCAAATTTTCCTCCTATTAAATTCGGATAAGACAGAGATATTATTTATTGGACCAAAAAAAAAAAAAAAAAAAAACTAGATAGATGTACTGTTACTTCCTCTACAGTCAAAAATGTGGGTGTTATATTAGACAGCAACATTTATTTTGAAAATCCTGTTTCACATGTTACAAAAACACCATTCTGCCATCTGAAAAACACTGCCAAGTTAAGTAACATGCCACCTGTATCTGATGCAGAAACACTAGTTCATGCATTCATGACCTCTAGACTGGACTATTGTAATGCACTTCTAGGTGGTTGTCCTGCATCTTCAATAAACAAGCTACAGTTAGTGCAAAATACAGCAGCTACAGTCCTTACCAGGTCAAGAAAATAAAATCATATTACCCCAATTTTACATTTTCTGCACTGGCTTACTATTAGGTTCCGTATCAGTTACAAATTATTACTGCTTACTTTTAAGGCCCTATAAGGTTTAGCTCCTGCGTACCTAACTAGTCTCACAATCCATCACGCTCCCTAAGGTCATAAAACTCTGGACTTTTGGTAGTTCCTAGGATAGCAAAGTCCAATAAAGGAGGAAGAGCTTTTTCACATTTGGCCCCCAAACTCTGGAATAGCCTTCCTGATAATGTTTGGGGTTCAGACAATATCTCTCTGTTTAAATCTATATTAAAGACACATGTCTTTAGCCAAGCATTCATATAATGTATCTCATAACCCTGTACTTCAGCTACATCTAATCAAATGCACATTATCATTCTTTTGCTTGGGTTGAACACATCATTTTTTGATTAGCTGGAACAGCAGCTACATTCATTTTTCTCTATTTCCTTCTCGGTTTCTTCCATGGGATTGGCACCCCATGGTAACTATGAATTACACAAGCTTCAGTCTGATTCCAGAGAAGACCTGAGATGATCACACATGAAAAGAGATGATGCCTACCCCTCAAAAGACCTCAGATGACGCCAACAATCAGACAACAAACAAACTACAGAATTTTGCTATAAGTTTGATCGCAACATGTAATCACTGCTATAATGTAGAAACCTACATTTTCTGTAAAGCTGCTTTGAAACAATTTACATCGTGAAAGTGCTATACAAATACTGTATGCTGTATTGTCTCAGTAAAGACCCATACCGAAATACCTGTACCGTTACTCACTCTTGATTGCTGTTGGCCATTATACAAAATCACAGCACTTGGTGTGGTCTTTGGGGGTGTTACTATCATTAGGTTTAGATATTAAATAATGTCTCGGTGCACACTAGCAATCTAACAGGCAAAAGTCTGCAAGGCATTTAATGGACCATTACGATAATACACACCTGATATGATGCTTTGAGACATGCTTTAATATTCCATGTGGATGTGTGTGAGAGAGTGGTTGCTCAGTGCCTATCAATTATAAATGTGGACATGATTAATTAAACAACTTTAAGAGGAGAATAAGTAGAGAGAAGACAGGTATTTTTCTTTAAAGGGATGAGGCTTATGTATTGTCATGCTTTTTTGACACCAGCGGGTCTCTCAGGCATTGAGGAAGAATAATTTGATAAGGGAAGTTGTGACAAACACACACACACACACACTAAAGATACAGAAGTCTACACACCTGTTTATCAGATATCACTGGGAACCCATTTATTTCAAAGGAGACGGTGCGAAACAGAGACGTAGAGGAAAAACACAAGAATTTGGGAAAGAAATAATATGTCAAGCAACTGAAAAGTTGCAACGTCTGACCAATGACAATGTCACTGCTCCAGAACTAAACCTGTTGAAGCTTTAGCAGATTTACAGCAAGTTAATCTTAAAGCCATTTAAGAGGCTTTATGTCTTTAATTGTAGGTTTGGCCTGGCTGGTTAGAATACGATTTTGCATCTGCAACATTATGATTGACTGCCATTTAAAAGTAGCAGTGTACTGGTGAAATAAAACATATAAACTGAATGAATGGAAAAGGTGTTCATTAAGCAAACTTTGTAGCATGCAAGCTGTGTAACTGCCACAGAGATGAATGGGAATGCTAATGGATAGCTGTTTATGAGTATGTTAAACCACATTTCAGACCCAAAGTCCATTGCTTTTACTGCATTTCTGCTTGATTTCAAGTTTGCTGCTTTCCTCTACAGTTACAACCTTCAAAAAAATTTTTTTATCATTCTCTGGAATTTTTGTTTCCGACTGATTAATTCAGTAAAAAAGTAATCAGTATTACTATTTATATTTTCATACTTTATATATTTTATAATTCTAAATCAGTAATGGTTTAACTGATTTTAAAAGTAACCAGTATTGATACTTGTATTTCTTTTTATGCCTGTTCTTTAATCTATAATCAGTCTTATAATAACTGCTTTTAAGTTAATTGATCAATGTTATAAAAATGTAATGAATGGTTTGAATGTAATGAATCGATCTATCTTTCTATTCAAACTTACAACTGCTTCAACCATAAAACCTTATAGACATGCTTTTTTGTTGTCGTTATTTTGACCAGTTTTATATTGTTTTAAATACATTCCTCACTTCTCAAACTAATAATTTCAATGCATTTATATTTCTTGCCATTTTATTTATTTATTATTATTATTATTATTTGTCAAGTATCCATCTAAAAAAGCAAGATAACGTATTGCCAGTCAGTCATTCTTACAAAAGAATCCCATTTTGGGCCATCCTGATCATCCTCACTGTTTATTTTGTGATAACAACCAGCTCACATTATCAGAAAAATACAGATGGTTTCTCCCCACATCATGTGTCTTGTCTTCATACTCTGTGCTTCCTTTTGCTCTGCGTGTCCACTTCCTGGTTCTCCCATTATCGATTCCTCCACCTCATTTCTTCCCTTCTCAATTCTTCCCTGCTATCTCATTCCCTCCTGTGCTCTCTTTGTATAATCTCTGTGATAGTGGCTTGTGTGCTGGGTTGTACATCTGTTCAAATTTTTCCAGTGTTCAGTCAGCGACTGTGTGATCAGAGAGTTAAACAGCAGAAAACAGAGTGAGGGTGGCATGAATAAGTGATTGATTTGTTAGAGCGGAGGTCCTTCAATTGGCCCGTAATGCAAAAGGGGCATTAATCACACTCTTACCTGTATGCGGGTGGCTTTGTGTTTAAGAGAGAGCGGCAGAGGTCCTCTCGAGACATGATGTACTAAAGCACTGATACAGAACAGAACACTTGTGCAAAACTTCAGCATGAGTCTTTTCATTACTACACTCATCATATAATAGAGGCCATTCATCAAGCAATAGAGCAGACAGCAGACTGCTTTAACTGTCTGTGTACTAAATAAGGATTGATCTCCTTGTATTCATCACAAGGCTCCTTTGAGCCAAAAGTGTGTTCATATCATCATTAAAAGATAAATTATATTCTGTCAAATAGACACACCCATGGAGTCGATAATACTTGAAAAGAGACATCCATTTTCATTCCCATTCATCTCAGCAGCAGGTGTCTGGCTGCCAATAAAAGCATGTTATTTGGAATCTACCACAGTACTTTTGAGCCAATCATAAGAGCCGTTAATGTCATGTGACTAATTATTCGAGAGCTGCAGTGTTATGGATGTCTGAAGTTTATTTAAAGGGCTACTCCAAACCTAAAATGAAAATTGTCATTAATCACTTACCCCCATGTCGTTCCAAACCCGTAAAAGATCCATTTGTCTTTGGAACACAATTTTTACTGTATTTTGGAGGAAAACCTGGAGGCTTGAGACTGTCCCATAGACTGCCAAGTAAATAACAGTGTCAAGGTCCAGAAAAGGTATGAAAAGTCGTCGTCAGAATACTCCATATGCCATCACACGCGTAATCTAGGTTATATGAAGTGAACACTTTTTGTAAGCAAAGAAAACAAAAGTTATAACTTTATTCAATAATTCCTTTGTCAACGGTCTCCTCTGTGTCTCTCTATGTCACTGTGCATCCGTGTGGTGCGGATGACATAGAAGAGCACACGCATTTACTTGCCAGTCTATGGGACAGTCTCAAGCCTCCAGGTTTTCATGTATAATATATAAATATAATAAATTGTGTTCCGAAAATGAACAGAGTTTTTACAGATTTGGGACGACATTGGGATAGTGATTAATTACACAATTTTCCTTTTGGGGTGGAGTAACCTTTTAATGCTTTTTAAGTGCAGATTCATTACACCCCTTTGTTTCAACACTTTAAAAATGACTTAATGACAAATTAAGAACACCTTTACTCAACAGAGAATGCTGGAACATTAATACATACTAAAAATTTTGAAATTAAAGAAACAAATTAAATACTTTGTCGCTTTTAATAAATGTTACATTATTTTTAATAAATGACAAATATTTTTAACCTGTTTTGTGATTATATATTTTTTAAACTGTCCAACTGATTGTTACTTATGGTTAAAAAAAGTTATTCTGACAGTGTAAACTTTATTCAAACAATGTTTCCAGGAGAAAAATGTACTGCAAAAATGTTTTTCCTTCACATTTTTGTGGGCAGAAGACAGTGTTGTCAAAACCATCCCCGTTCACAAAGATCCACAAAAACAACTGAAAACACTGTAGTATTCATGCCAGGCCAGTAGTTGGCAATGTCAATGCGCAATGTGCATGATGTTACCATTTTCACAAATACATGTTTTTATAGTTTACATGGAGACAATAATGGTATATATATTTTTTTTTTTACTTTCACTTTGAAACCCGTTTTCAAAAGTTTGCATTTTCAGGCCTTGTGTAAATTAACATATGCATTTGAAACAAAAAATATATACGATTTTCAATACTGGGTGAACAATTCCTTAATAAAAAGTAAAGTTTGGTACACCGTAAATTTCACCATTAAAAATATGGTAGCAACATTTTAGGTTTTCCAGAGTAAAATTCGCAATTAACAAACTTATTTCATTAACTGATGTAATGTTAATTAACCAGCATATTGAAGTACTAATATCTGTTTTGAACCATTGTAATGCTGATAAAAGTAGGTGGTGGCAATTAGCATTAATTTAACAACATTAGATGTTAAAAAACTTAATTTAAAGTGTCAAGCAGGGAATTCTGGCAGTGTCAATTTATGGTTTTTCACTTGAAATTGTACAATTACTTTTTCACTTCCAAAAAAAAAAAAAAAAATCTAATTTTAACAGTATTTTACTGTAAAATTACATTAAATGTAATTACAGTTATTCACCGTACATAGTATGGAAACTTACTCATAACCAATTAACAGGTTTTTACTGTAGCAATTTTACAGTCCTTTACTGTTAAAATCACAATAATTTCTACAGTGCACATAAAAAACAAAAATTAGTTTCCTCTTCTCAGAAAACTTATTGAGACTATCAGGAGTGATAGATTAATATTAAGCAGTCACCTTTGGAAAGCTCAGGCTCATTGTGTGCAGTCGTCAGACTCTGCTGCGCTGCTGTCCATGGTGCTGAAACAACCTAAAATGTAAAAGCTGTTTCAACATGTCCAATCGCATTTCTTCACTCGTGTGACGTACATTCAGCCTCAGATTAAATGAAGAGGTCAGTGTTCAAGCCTCTGTAGCTCAAGACTTACTTGGCACTTAATTTACACAATCTAACATGACACCCTTAAAAGGATAATTAGGCAGTTCTACTTAGTTTGCAGTGATAAAATTGTGTCCAAAAAGGGTTATGTAAAACAAGAGGATTTCTTTAAAAAAGTAGATACTATTTATTTAAATAGACTGTGTTTTTCATACTGTTGCGATCTTTGGATATATTGGTTAAAATCATAATTTTATATTATTATTATTATTATTATTAAGAAACTAAATTTAAATGTGTCATAAAATGTCAAAATATTAAAATATGTAATACTGTATATAGTTTTATTTAATTTGTATAACATAAATACAATACAATCTTTAATAAAACAATAAGAAAATAAAATGGAACGTACACACACACACACATATAATATTATTTACATGGTTTCAGTCATTTGTTTTGCTATATGTAGGTCTTTTGCTGAGTCAGTGTTGTGGCAGACTGCTGTGAAGGAAAAAGAAAACTCCTGGCACCTCAAAAGTAATTGAAAAGCACAAGACAGGGATGATGATGGTAACAGGAACATATCCAAGTCACTGAATATCCCGTGGAGGACAGCTAAATCAATAATTAAGTATGGCACAGTCATAAATCTATCTAGAACAGGCCGTCCTCAAAAACTAGAAGAGAAAAGAGAGGCATCGAAGAGACCAATGACAACCTTAAAGAAAACAGACACTTCAGTGGAAGCTGGAAGAAAGTTTGAAGGTCTGAGACTAAAGCTGGGCTTTATGAAACACTGCACATCACCAGAATGTTTGAAACTCTAGGAAACCCGCAGGAGATTTAATATCAATTTCCTTTACAATTAATCTCACAGCTGTGCTTCTTTAATGATTCCATTAATGATTCTTTCATTATGCCTACTTGAAGAATAATCGAGCCTCACAATATATTCTCAATATATGTACTAAACAAAAACAGAAGAGTTTTTTGTAACGTTTTACAGCACTGTTATTACAGAAATATCTCATTATCATTTTCAACTACATTATACACATAACCAAACTAGATTAACTCATAACTATAGTAACTTGCTATAGCAAGCACAACACAAACAAAACAGTTTGCTGTGACGCTGTAGAATCAGTGCCTGACAAATTGGATCTCTTTTCCTAAACTCAATTGCAAAAGCATTTTCTATAAGACATATTTATGGAATACATACTGTTCTGGGATGGATCAAAAGAATAAACATACCAAGCCGAATCAGTCCACAGAACTGCTTTCACAGAGTCAAATCTATAACATATGCACAGAGTCTGAATATTAAGGTTAGGAAATATCACAAGACTTCTGAAAAATATGTGGTTAATATTGAATGCGGAGTTGTTTGTACTCCTAAATTTTTTATCAAAGCAAATTACTTCCCATCCAATATCAGCATTCTGCTGTAATTTCTCGCAGGGAGCATGTTTATCATACTCATTTAAATGAAATTAAATGGAGAGACTGAGAGAAAGTGAGGAATGTAGAAAGCATTATCAGGTGCAAGTCTTCTGCATTTCATTTGCCGGCTCGCTCAAGTCAGGGTGATTAGCACAATTTGATTAGCCTCTTTCTGAGCACGCTAATTGAAAATGCTCTCACCATGTATAATCAATATCACACAGTTTTACGCACTTAAAGACTGATTATGGACATGAAAACCTGTGGCCACACACACTCCAGTTGCATATTCTTCTCACAAAACCAGCATTTCTTGAGCACATTTAGATGCTTTTCCATTGCTAATTCTAAGGCTTTAAATGAATGAGGCTGATATAGTGCACTTCAGTGTTTACGTGGGAATAACTTCACTTGGAGTACAGCATCTCTCCATCAGTTTCGGCAAATGGCCCAATGATGCTTTCAAATCCACCTGGGATGCTCCTACTTACAAGTGCGGGAGTCGTAATTATAATGTGATGGGTGTTCAAGTGATTTTGGGTGTAATAAATTTGACGGATTGAGCAATTTCGTATCTCTTTAACAGCACTTGGCGACAAACACAGGAAGTTTTTAAGCACTAATAAAATAAAACAACAAAGAATGCGCAGAAGGTGTGTAATTGAAGTTTATTGGAGTATTTTATCATTTTTGAGACCAGCTGAGAAGGTTTTGGGTTAAGATTTATTGCTGTTCTGCATTAACGGTGGTCTATACAAGATGCATGCTAAATCATACAGTCAACTTAATTATGATCAATACCAATTTGCTTCCACCATGATTCTTCAAATCGACACTGCCTCAACTTCGAGTCAGAGCTTCAAGAAGATCCGAGTAAATACGACACTGCAGTGTGCACTCATCTCGTAAATATGATTATTGCGACGTGACCTGAAGGCAGCATACACATTAGGATTATTATATTAGCATAAGAGAGATGACTCGAAGCTTATGTAGGGAACCAGTAAATCAATAGTAGACTTGCACAGACTCTGGGATAACAGTGATGATAATGAGGTGAAAATGAGAAATTGTAATTTACTACGTGTACATGGAAAAGATAAATCGCCAGTGAGCCTGTGGTTTCTCCTAGTCAGCAATGATATCAAATGGAAAGGAAATGGGAGATTTTTGTTTTTCAGATTCGGTTCTGAGAAATGGACCTCATTAATCTTAGGTTTCAAACTGTACTTAGATTTATGCTAAAACCAAAGACAACTTGTTTATGTCTATTTTTTGTTCTTCCTACAAAAAAAAAGGTTCCAAAAAATGGTTTTCAAAGTGATTCCGTTAAAAAACTTTCCAAAAGGAACTTTCTTTTGGCAGTAACGCCATAGAAGAACCATATTTCCTCAACCTTTCATTGATCATTTCTTAGAATATATATATAAATATTTGTAATTCTGAAGAACATTTGAATATTCTAAAGACCCAATCTTTTCCACTATAAAGAACCTTTTGTGCAATGGAACATTTCCATGGATGGTAAAGGTTATTCATGGAACCATCATCAGTCACAATAAAGAACCTTTATTTTTAAGAGAAACATTCGAGACAAAGTTGCTACTTCCAGGCTCATGCAGTAAAAACGCTACATAGCATGCACATTTCAACTTTCTGTCTTTCAGGCTACATTGTAAAGTCAACGTGACCTTCCTCTGACATGAGATCCATCATTTGAGTCCTCCACTGACCCATTCTGAAAGGTCTTTTGAAGGTGTTCGATTGCTTTTATACCAGCCAAATATACAGTCAAAATGAAATGTGCCTGTTTTGACCTTACCTGCAGAATGACTGCAAATTCAGTCTCGTCTCATGAGTTGTAGTGTTGCTATATTGGATGTATCCACAATTCAGAAGTGACACGGTGAACATAAATTGCATTAAAAGGATTTTCCTAACATGTGAGCAATTCAAAGCACCTAATTACGAAGCACTGGATTTACAAAGCTTGGGGCTGGTAAGATTTTTTTTTTTTTTTTTTTTTTTGACATTTTGAAAATAATTATCTCATGAAAAATATAATATAAGCAACACTATTGTGAAATATTATTACTATTTAAAAAAATAATTTTCTATGTGAATATATTTTAAAATGGAATTTGTTCCTTTGATCAAAGCTGACTTTTTCAGCATTATTACTTCAGCCTTCAGTGTCACGTCACGTGATCCTTCAAAAATCATTCTAATATGTTGATTTGATGCTGAAGAAACATTTTTTTTATCATCAATGTTGAAAACAGTTGTGATGCCTAATATTGTTTTGGAAATATTTGATAATTTGTTTTTTTTTTCAGGATACTTTGATGAATAGAAAGTTCAAAATAGCGGTGTTTATTTGAAATAAAAATCTTTTGTAACATTACTTAGTTTTTTGGAAGTCAGTGGGAACCAGAATTGTTTGGATACCAACATACTTCAAAATATATTTTGTATTTTGCAAGGGTACAAAAAAAAAGGAAAAAGAAAAAGTCTGGTAGTGAATGGTGGCAGTATTTTTTACATTTTGAGTGGACTATCCTTTTAATGTCTTTTAACTAATTTAGGGGATTTTGAAATACTGATTAATTTGATGCATTTAATAAGCAAAGCAAACAATTACCTCAACTTTTAAATCAACTGAACTGTAAAAAACATTGTTCATGTGCCTACACCTTTCCACACATCTATAGAACAGAACTGCACAGCTTGCATGTCTATACACACCATTTATTTGTGATTTCCAGCTGATTTGTCGCGCTGACCACACTCAAGTCTTCAGGAAGTGCGGTGAATTTTTAGCTCACCGTGGGTTGTAAGCATCCGTGCGTTTCTCCAGTCAGCAGGAGATTTGTATTGTGTGCAAGACAATGTGTGTGTGTTCTGTAGGATTTTTGCACCATCTCTCTCTCTTTCCCGACAACCACATGATACAATTTCCTATCTAATTAAAGACTTCAATCAAGCAATTAAACCCTACAGTCAAATTCCCCGCCTACCCATCCAAACATCCCAAATCTGCCAAAATGCCAGTTGCGGTTTCTTTGCCTGCTGGTAAATGATCAAAAGCAGCCAGGCTAAAACTAATCTCCAGTCCTATCTGAGACGGGCGCTATAGTCTAGCACTGTGACTCACATTTAACTTTTATCTTTAGAAAAACTATAATTTGAGGGACTGCATTAACCACACAACTGGGCATCATTACAAAGCTGTGCGTTCAGCAAGGGAGCTGAAATGAAAGTATACATCCATTTCTCACACAGGAGGTCTGGTGCACACGTATATACATTTATATGTGTGCAAAGAGACACTTTTCTCTACACTAACACGCTCGCACTTTCCCGTGGGAAGCAGTAATAGCCGGTTTAACCAGTGGAGCTAAACCTGGTGCTGACTTGAGGCTTGGGGCCCATTACTCTTACACACTCAGCTTTAATGGGATGATCCGTCATAGGAGAGACTGCTCGTGTTAGCTCTTCGCTAATGTTAAACCTGCTATGCTAGTCCATTACTCACTTCCCAAGTTTTTTTTAATGGGTGATTTAGCCACTCAAGCTAAAGCTAATCCTATTTACTGTGTGCACTTAAAGAAAGACTAAATTTCTCTAAAGTGAACGCTTAGTCACGGATCACACAAATTGAAACTCTATTTAGCTTTTATTCATTTTTTTTTTTCACTTTCAATGCTATTAATTTTAGTACATGAAGTTAAATGAAAGGGGACACATAACACAGTTTCAGCCAATCTCATGTTAATCTTGAGTACCGGTACAGTATATTGCATCCTTCATATCTCCAAAGAGCCCTTTGTTTTATCAGATTTTTATATATATATATATATATATATATATATATATATATATATATATATATATATATATATATATATATATATATATATATATATATATATATATAGTCCAAGCAATGAAAGATTCTGGTCATGAGTCGGAAGCTCACGCGATAAGTAAAATGGCATCAAATTTCTGTGTTTTGTTGGCAATCAGTTTTTTTTTCTGAAAGAATTGTAAAAAGTTATATATATATCAGGGTTTCCGTTGTCCGGTAATTATCGGACATTGGCCGGGAAAAAAATTAAATGTCCGACAAAATTAAATCTCTCCGGTCCTCATATGTGATTTCAACGAAATGTATCCAGAGTGGACCAAGCTCGCCAAGATAGCCTGTGTAATCCCTGTCTCGAGTGTTCCTGCAGAGAGGGAGTTCTCGCTGCAAAATCGGATCAAGACGAAGCAGCGAAGTCGCCTTGCGGAGAATAAGGTTACGCGGCTTATGCGCATTGCAAGTTGTGGAGAGACACTGGGAAGTTTTGATTTTAAGTCGGCAGCTGCACAATTCAGCACTGCAAAAAAGCGTAAAAAGTAGCCAAAAATGACGCGAGACAATGTTATAGGCCTAGTCATTTGTTTGTTCAAGTTCATTTGACAAGGAGTCATTTCACACGGTGGCCAATTTAAATGTCACCAGCTAAATGAGACATACTGAGTTTATAATTAAGTTTGCTTGAATAAAAACAATGCTATATTCGGATATTTTATGTGGGAAAGGGGGGTTGGTTTGTTAAACTATGAAATGTCAAACCATAGTAAAAAAACAATTGGCTGATTGACGCCAATCGGACGTTCATGTTTTTTTTTCCGTCTGTTTGAAAGTTGGGCTAATAAACATGTTGCATATATTGTGTATATATATATATATATATATATATATATATATATATATATATATATATATATATATATATATACAGATCTATGGTTTAAATATTATTTTAATAATTTTAAATAAGTATATAACTACACTCTCAGAAAAAAAGGTACAAAAGTTACTGGGGTGGTATCTTTTCAAAAAGTACGCCTTTGTACCTTTGCGTACTAATATGTACACTTAAGGTTCTAGTATGAACCCTTTAGGTACAAAGACGTCCCTTTTGAAAAGGTACCGCTCCAGTGACAACTTTTGTACCTTTTCTTCTGAGAGTATATAATGATCTTATGACTGATATATTATAATGATCTTATGACTGATATATTATAATGATCTTATGACTGATATATATATATATATATATATATATATATATATATATATATATATATATATATATATATATATTTTTTTTTTTTTTTTATATATATATATGTCTATATAGTTTTACTATTTCTGTATCTGTTTTACTGTAATAGGAAACATAAGAACCAAACAAAAATAAAAAAAAATTTGTCATGGCAAATAGCCATTTTTTTTAAATATCTTATTTCAGTTAACATTCATATTTCTTCAAGCAATTAAAACTGTGTTTTT
This sequence comes from Carassius auratus, assembly GCF_003368295.1. Taxonomy (NCBI): domain Eukaryota; kingdom Metazoa; phylum Chordata; class Actinopteri; order Cypriniformes; family Cyprinidae; genus Carassius; species Carassius auratus. The sequence continues at coordinate 16,519,273 of NC_039282.1, read as the reverse complement.
AAGGTAGCAGCCCTGTGATTAAGTGGTCCGTGTGTCTTCAGAGAGCAAACTCCTGATGCTCCGCTGAGCTTGTGATGGACAGATACTCTAAAGCAGCAGAGAACATCCTGTCCACAGTAACTTTGCAACTTATACGTTTTTCACGAATTCAACCACACAAGACGATGAGGTTAAGAAGGTGGTGAAACAGCTGGTGAAATTCTAAAATAATAATTTGAAACATTATCAGGATATGCTCCATTCTGTCGAAATGTAGCAGACAGACAGACAGACAGACAGTCCAATGCAAACCTCAAATGACACTGACATAGAATATTTGAAAGGAAAGAAATGATTACTGTTAGATTATTATTATATAATTACAAGAATAGAGTTGAACATTAAGCTAAACAAGTCTGAAATGAAAATAGATAAGACCATGGTTCTCAATAAAATAAAATAAAAATCTCTATTTTCAACCAGCTGTAGAAAAAGTCACTATTTGTCACATTTGGCTGGTATATTTAAATAATATTTTATATATTAACTACACTTAAAAATACATAAGAAGAAAAATAATCTAAAGTATGAAAGTAAATAGAGCTGGTTTTATGTCGATCAGAAGCTCAGAAATTCAATTCTACAGCAAGTCTGTCAACATATGTCAGGATGCCAATGGCCTGTCCTTTATCTACTGGAGAAACAAAGCATCTTGAAGATAATCCTGCAAACAGAGTTTTGGATGCGTTTCACTTCGTTTGGTCCTTCTGCCAGAATCATTTCATTCTCCATGGAAACTAAGACTATCAACTAAATCTCTTTCCAATAAACCCTCATGGCATGTTGTGTACCACACATTCTCTATATAACACTTCTTACCTACATTCAAGTAGATTTTTATCTTTTCTGAGTACAATTTGAGTGTTGTTTGTTCATGCAAAACCCACGGCCATATTTTACAATGCATTTAAATTTATGCAATTGCCAGATGATTTTATTCAAAACAACCCACTACCATTCAAAATATAAATTTTATCAGTTCATGCATCAATGCTAAATAAAAATAATAAAAAAACACACAAATTCATCTGCACAGACATTTAAAATGGAATGTCAGAATTTTAAAGCAACATATTTAATTATACAATTACATTTAAAATATATTTAATAAAAATAATAAATACAAATATATATATATATATATATATATATATATATATATATATATATATATATATATATATATATAAACACAAAGTATGATCAATTAAATAAAAAGTAACCACATTTAGCAAAATCAGTAACCCTGTTTGCTGTGACAGACAAACACTCGCTGTGGAGATGTCAATTGATTAGGAGAGTTTGTCTGAACGATCACATTATTTCACTGCCAGAGTGTGTCGGGGGAGATATTTCCACAATTCGCCTGTCAGACAGCGGAAGAGTCAGAACAGCATCTCTATAAAGCAGCTGTTATTCTCTGTCACACCGTGGATAATTATCGCCATTCTGAGAAGGCAGATACATTCATTTTTTCCCCATCTCTCTCTCTCACACAGACACTGTGGATTTAAGAGGCTGTTGCAGTGCTCTTTTGAGTGACTCTGAGAAGCGGCGTTGGGTCATTTCTGCGACACACTTGCCAATCAAACACCAAATCCGTATCAGCAGTCCCCAGACTCGCTGTTCAACCACACTCTCGCTTTCTGTCTTTCCATATGTCATGCAAGCCAAGAGAAAAAAAAATATCTGTCCTCTGTCCTCTGCTCCCGAAGAAATCAGTTCATTTTTCTGCGCTTTCTCTCCAAAGAGATCAAACCATTCTTCTGAAGTTAGTCGCACCTTGCCAAACATCAAGGGTTCAGAAATACATCAGATCTTAATTAGTGCTATTTGCTAAGTAGAGCACTATTGCTCTTTAATTATATTCATAACATCCATTTCTCCAGTTAACATCTAAAAATATTTGAAGAAGATACTTGAAAAGCAACACTGCATGAGACATTAAGAGTTGTTTTTAGAGAATATCTCTTTAATCAAGTTTCAAGTACAAAATATAAAACAAGTGAAAATAAATCTGCCAGTGAAGAAAGAACAAATTCACTTTTTTAATGCTATAATCAATTAAACCAAGCAATCACATGGATATACAGTTATTTGTCAAACAGAACACAGACAGTGTTTTTTAATGGCAGTCTCTCAAGTATCATAAATATCACATGTGGCGTACCCCAAGGCAGTTGTCTGGGTCCATTATTATTTAATATTTTTACTAATGATTTACCGTACACTTTACATAAAGCTAACATTGTCATGTATGCTGATGATTCAACTATATATACACATCAGCAAGTACACAAATGGAACTAGAAACTGTTTTAAATATAGAATTACAATATGTAGTAGATTGGATCAAATTAAATAAACTGGCATTAAGCAAAGTAAAAACTAACTGCATGATTTTAGGTTCAAATTATAACATTAATCAAAATCCTGTAATTAATATTAAAATTAATAATGCAATTATTAAACAGGTGCATGAGACCAAACTGCTGGGTGTAACAGTTGACTCTAGATTATCATGGAAAGAACATTTTAATAATATTATTGCAAAAAATGGGAAGACGTATATCTATTATGAGATTTTTTTTAAATTATTTAATTTTCTTTTTGTTTATGTATATATTTTTCAGGACCCCAGAATATCTGCAGCACGGCTGTAGCTAATGGGGATCCTTTCAATAAAAACTCAAACTCAGGTCTTAAAATGCTGTGCAGTGTTGCTGGTTTAAAGATTTTCAGATTCGTTTTTTTTCCTTCTGGAAAAATACCTCTATGCAATTTAAGTCCCTTGAGATTAAAGTGTCTGCTAAATGCATAATTACAAATGTAATGGATTACTGTTCTGAACACATCCTTTAACTAAGTATACAACTCCTCCTGTATGTAATCTATATAGCAACTATTCTGCTACAGATCTGAAACATATTACAGTCAATCATTAGAACATTATTTTGCTCTTAGTTTCTGGTTAGGACCCAGTTTTAACTCCTAAAGTGCTAGGACAAAACGAGAAAAAATAAATGCCATTGAGTTACACTAAATGAGGGAGCTGATCCACATCCAGAGACCTGAAAATAACAAATCATCAGACCACTCAAAATACCTATAAATATATGTGTTTGCAAAGTGGTTATATAAAACCACTTTGCAAACACATTGCAAGGTATTAAAACCACTAAAAAACCTACAACCAGAAAGCAATGCTCTGGCAACCACCCATTATCTTGTGGGTCGAGTTCTGTGTGTGCAAACACCACTCATATTTTAATTGGAAAATGTAAATTCATTTAATCACATTCACACACTAGTGAGTCTTACCAAGTCCATTTTTACACACATAACAGCACAAGCGTTTCTCTTTCCCTTTCTCTCTTCTCTCAATAGTTATTGTTAATGGATATCTGTCATCCTGATGGAAGTGCTCGCGGTTATGAAGATAAATCTGTATCTGGTTGTATCATTGATGACCATCTACCTCATCTCCGCCATTAGTGCAGCACTCTCTCCTTTTAAAGCTCTGGGTGCACTAATGAGATCAGCTCCTCACCATGGGATGCCTTTTAAGGAACGTGCACAGATATTTCATCCCTCAGGTCACTGGAGAGCACATTCAACCCCAACTTTGATTTCTCAAGAGGCTATAGAAAACAACTTGTACTGGAGGCATCTCTGTCTGTTGATGCTATACGGTTTTGTCTTTTTTTATTTGTGGAAACCTAAGTTAAGACATTAGGAGACAGGTGTTACAAGTCATTTAAGAATCAGCTCGATCTTAGATGTGTCTACAAAAATTAAGAGAAAATAAATAAATTAAATACTTTTTGAGTGGGTTAGTTCATTTACTGCAAATCGTGCCGTTCTGAGATGCAGAAAACAGTGTAATTTAACTACTTTATTTAGAGGTCAAATTTGTGCAAAAAAGTGCTACAGTACGTATTACATCTAATAAATTAACTCTAAATTTACATCTAATAAAATTAAGGTTGACTTATTTTTGCTGTTGTTGCTAAACATGGTATATAGTAATATTGAATGGGACATTTACATGCATTTTACCTTTAAGTTAGGGATGCACCGAAATGAAAATTCTTGGCCGAAACCGAAAACCGAAAAAGAGAAAACCAAGGCCGAAAACCGAAACCGAAACACCGAAAGAAATTATGCCAATTATTAGTACCATTGCATTTATTGCTATGACCGTGTACTAACTTTACTAAAATTAAGACATTGCAATTGCATAAATTAATATTAAAGTTTCAAAGATAATTACAATTACACAACTTATTTAAAAAAAAAAACATAAAAAACATAATTACAAATGATGCAAATATTTATTAAGCACATTGCAACAATGCACAGTATAAAATAAAATTTAAACTAAAAATGTATCCCACTCATGTGTATATTTAATAACAATGTACAGGCCTACTGGCCTGCAGAAAGGTTTTAAAATGAACAGTTCTCTCATAAAAACAAAGTGCATTTAGGTGAAGTGCATTTGAAATTTTTCTATATAGGACTAGAAAGTGCATCACTTCTCCAGTAGGCAAGACTGTTATCACTTCTGGGGATGGGGACTTCAGACAGATAACCATCTAGCTGTTGAGCAGTTGAGCTTGTCATCTGCCTGACATTTGAGACATATTTGAGAGAGTGTATTTAAATAGGGCCAGGGCATAAATAATTTTTTTTATCAAATTAAAGCAGAAATCTAGCAGAAAATCTAGCATAAATATGGCTACAATCTGATATTATGTATGTATATATGTTTGTGTGTGTGTGTGTGTGTATATATTATATATAGTAGCCTAAGATCAAAATAGCCAACGTATTATTATTATTTGAGGCACTTTCTTACAGAATTCCACTGACCATATCAGACAGCGATGGTGCATGCCACTCATCTTGTGTAGAGACCAGTCTTTTTTTCTGCGCTCTGATCTGTCTCCTGCACTTGGCGCTTCTCCGTCTCCACGCGGGTTCTCCGCATCCAGCGCGGCCTGGATTATTTCTCGTGCGCGCTGCCTTATTTCCGCATCCAAGTAATGTTCTTTATAACGCGGATCAAGCACATTCGCGATGAAGTGCAGAGGATCCGAAAAGATCTCAGTGAGACGTGCGCTAACAGACTCTATAAGACTGTACTTTTCTTTGTTTTCACTTCGTGGTCCGTCTTAATCTCTTTGTTAAGAGATGTTTTAGTGCTGCGAATAAAGGAATACGAAGAGAGAGAATGTTCTCACTGGTGTTAAGTGAATGTCACGTGGAGCTCCTGGTCTGCGCTTTGCAGGTGCACGTGCAGGTCGCGGTTTCTGTTTGCGTCATCACAGCATTTCGGCCGTGTTGTTTCGGTGATAAAAGTCTATCGGCCGAAAATCGAAAAGGCCATTTTCGGCCGAAAATTTTCGGTGGCCGAAATTTCGGTGCATCCCTACTTTAAGTGGCTTTAAATATCGAAATCTGTTTGCATTTCCTGCATTTCCAAGTTGTCTTTGATAGCTTTCCAAGTAAGAGTTTCATTGTATTTAGAATGCTGTATGTAAACTGTACTTATTGACTTTGACCTTTTCCAGAAAGTCATTCAAGTCATTCGTTGAAAATTCATGTATTTTTTCATATATGCATATATATTCACAGAGAGTCTGTGCAAATGTCCTTTCCATATAACTTCATTCCTAGAAAGAAGTACTGACATCTCATTTGTGGTTACGTCCCTATGGGGATTCCTTCTAAAACTGAACCATTAAAAAAACACCCACAAGGCTAACTGAACTCAGGTTTGGTTCGCTAACTGTGAAAAGCCTGAGTATGAAAGCTCACAGCTCAGGTCCATCAATTAAAACACAGAAGGGTAAACAGCAAGGCTCTAAAACTCTCCGACAGCTTGGTCTTGAAACATATGCCACCCATCATCCCGAACACTTTACCTCCCAGCACGAAATACCCACCTAACAGCGCTGGCTAGTGTTTAAAAGCCACAAACGGCAGGTAGCACATGGGCTAATGCTCTTTCTAGCAGCTGCTAGCCGTGTGAGCAACGGTAAAGTTGCTAGCGTGACAGCTGCCTTTGGCTATAGATCTGAGCGTTGTGTTGTGTTGGCTGTAATAATGAATGATGTTAGACTGTGGGTAGTTCAGATCAGAGCGTTTCAGCATCAGCACAGCTACACAAGGCCTGGCGGTAAATGAAACGCAGCACCTTTTAAGAAGCCTAGCGGTGAGACCGCGTGGCTGCTGGCCAGACCGAGCATGTGCGCCTGTGAACTTGCTAGCGCGGATGCTAAACTGGCGCTTTTCCAACACAACGCTGGAAATCCATGTTCAAACACCTGGGTGTGAAATGCAACGCTGCTGCCGGCAGACAGATAGAAAAAGAGTGGAAAAAACAGAACAGCTCGCTCTCCACTTCATGCCTAATGGAAGCATTTTATTTCATGCTCACATTTATGCCATCACCCGAACCATACTGTATCTCTCTCTATCAGGTGCTTTATGACTTATCTATGCGTAGGTGGACTTGATTTCATTTTTATCATCACGGTAGGGAAAATGAGGTTGACAGTGCAAACTATTTATGTTATTGCACACACACACACCCATTCAGCACAGGAAAATCACTTTTGTATGCATTCTGTGTTTATGCCACTGCCGATGAATTAACAAAGCTAAATTCTTTATTAAACCTGCTGAACCGTTATCAATGCAAATGTGACATCGCGATCAGCCGCTGTCTCTGCCAGAGGGAATATAAGGTCATTACGGCTCTAATTTAAATCTAAAACAGCAGCAGATAGCAGAACGTGTGTGTGTGATGAGAATCAGAAGAACAATATGACAAATGCAGAGTTAGTCAACAACGAGAAACAACCTCTGGTCTCCATACGGAACGTCATTAGCCTTTGGCTTGATTTTGCAGGCAAATAACATCCTTGTGTCACACAGCCTGACTTTTGCAAATCCTTGTCCACTTTGCAGATTTATACAGAAAAACACCGTCTGATTGGCATGTAGAGCAAACAAGCACATTCGTTTTGGTTTTATGCATCACAGGTGGGTAGATAACATTCAATATTAAAGGCTTTAAATTTATCAGCAGACAATATTGCATATTTAATTGTGCATGCTCATTTTCCCTTTTTTACATTTAGTAATAAAGTAGTATAATATTTTAACTTGTAGATAAAATTAATAAACAGCACTTTAATGGAAATTAAGTTAAAAATAAACAAGGAAATAAGTTGAAACAATAAAATCACAACATTAAAACTGATAATATAAAAAGTTTATTGAAAATACCAATACTATTATAGTGTACGATTAAAATAACACTGAAATCTCAAAATGAATATAAAATTGTAATAATGTGCAATGAATTAATTTTTTCAATCCATGAATTTTAGAGCGTTTACTTTTTACTTTATTTAGACAAAAAAGTATAGAATTTTTATATTGGGCATAACAGAAATACTTATCAGTTTATCAAAACACTGTAAAAAAAAGTCTGTAAAAAAAAAATCTGATAATTTTTTTTAATGAAAATAATATAATTGTATTACTTAAATTTATTTTAGTTGATTTGAATGTCTTACTGGCCTTTTTTGTAATTTAAATTTACTAGCAGTTTCTGAGTGAACATTGTTAGGATTTCTAATCTGAAATAATTTTTTACATATAAATTGCTAGTAAATTTCACAAATAATAAAAAAAAAAATAGCAATAAACATGTTTATCTGAAATAGAAAAGATTCGGAAGCAGAAAGACAGAAATAGTATTTTCTTGTGAACCACACTCCAATAATCCTTGTTTTTTGTATTTATGACTTTTATCATTTTTATCATTTTTACAGTGAATCAGTCAGAATTTTATATCAGTGCCGACTAAAAAAAGACTCTAAAATTCAGCGCTACCTTATGGAACTGGAAAGCTCATCTTGAAATGCTGCATCTGTAGACCGTTCACTGGGGTTTGGAACAGAGCAACATTGAGTTCCAGCTTGACTCAGTGAGTAAGAGAGAGAGAGAGAGAGAGACTGCTAAACACACACACACACACAGAGAGACAGAATCAGTGCGAGTGAGGCATGCTGCGGCCTGACATGCTTTGTTGGAGGTTCAGCTCAGAGCTGCAGAGGCACAGTAACAGTTTCTGAGAAAGTAGAAACAGGTCGCTGAGATCTCCACTCTCCCAACAGACTGAGACTAAAAAATACACAGAAGGAAACACTGTTTCTGTATTACCTGAGATCTTCCACTCAGCCGCAGTCAACAGGAACCTTTCAAAAGCTAACAGCCAAAAAAAAAACAAGCTTGTCACGAGACCAAATTGTCAGTGTTCTGTGTTGTATACACATATATATATATACACATACATATATATATATATATATATATATATATATATATATATATATATATATATATATATGTGTGTGTGTGTGTGTGTGTGTGTGTGTGTGTGTGTGTGTGTGTGTATATATATATATATATATATATATATATATATATATATATATATATATATATATATACACACACACACACACATACAGAGAGAGAGAGAGACAGAGAGAGAGAGAGACCACAGTAAAACTAATATGCTATTGAACACACAGCCTTATTTTTGAACTAATATTAGTAATAGTTGTATTAAAAGTGGCACTTAAAATTTGGAATCTGTGAACTAAACGTTTTTTTTTTTTTTTTTTAGCTAGGTTAATATAAATTAATAAATACGTAAACTTATGTTCTTTCAAATATATTAATGCTAAAAAGCAGGGGCGGATCTACCGGGGTGGCATAGGGTGGCAAATGCCACCCTCAAAGAAAGCCTTGCCACCCCTGCAGCCACCCCAGTTGGCAGCAACGAATTAAAGGTTATGGCCAATTTGAAAATTTACAAGCGCGAATCTTTCGTGATTCGTGATCCCGCTCCGAACTCCCGAACTGATTCAAATGATTTGCGATCCCCAAACTGACTCAAATGAATCGCGATCGCGCTCCGAACTCCCGAACTGACTCAAATGATTCGCGAACCCGCTACGAACTCCCGAACTGATTCAAATGATTCGCGATCCCCAAACTGACTCGAATGATTCGCGAACCCGCTTTGAACTCCCGAACTGATTCAAATGATTCGCGATCCCCAAACTGACTCGAATGATTCGCGAACCCGCTCCGAACTCCCGAACTGACTCAAATGAATCGCAATCCCCAAACTGACTCAAATGATTCGCGAATCCGCTTTGAACTCCTGAACTGACTCAAATGATTCGCGAATCCGCCCCGAACTCCCGAACTGATTCAAATGATTTGCGATCCCCAAACTCTAATCATTTACAAAATATTAATATACTGTAATATTTGTTGTTGTTGTTGCTATAAAAACAGACCTAAGCCATAGCCTTTAAAATGGCTTAAAATGCATTATATAAAAAATAATGAGGCAATAATGATTGGTTAATAACAATGCTGTTAAAATACATAATGTAGGCAAATACAAAATAAACAATTTATGTAGGTTATTACAAATTCCATGTGATTGCTACTGTTACACTTACAGGACAATCAAATCCTTGTTTAGGCTACTGACCAAACATTTAATTCAAATATTCACTAAATCTTTCATTTTTGGACACATATTTGCTATAGATGACACAGGCTTTATAATTTATTAAAAAAAAAAAAACGTGCATATCACAACCCTTACAGAAATAAACCATGGTTTTATCATAGTAAAACTGCTTAGTTTCCTTTTGCATGATTTCTGAATGCTTGAGACTATAAAATAAATTAGAGTCATAATAAAGTTATAGCCACAGTTAAATGTCGAGAGCTACAATTGTGATTTGTAAATAATAAAAATATTTTTTTTATTTGATACAAGTTATTTTTTCACCCCTATAGTAGGTTTTTTTCCATCATCATATTTGAGGAAGGGGGGCACAACAATAAATCCTGCTTATGGGAACCCTTAAGGTGTTGTTATACACGTCTCTGGGAATGTGTGCTCTACTACACACACACACACACACACACACAGAAACACGTGTGGTGTTTTCAGCTCTTTACTATATTGACGCATTGACTAATTATTCATGCTTAGTTAGTTAATTTTGTCTTAATTGCAAATAATGTTTTTATTTATTTATTTATTATTAATATTAACAACAATGGCAGGTCTATTAGGCAGCATTTACATTGCAAAGCCTATCGCACCAATCCTATATTTTGACACCAATCCAATATTTATTTGTATTCACTTAAGACAAAGTGACTATGTTTACATTAACACCTCACCAAGACGGGCATTTTGGCCAAGAAACACATTCATATGCTTAGTCACAGCAGCCTGCTTTATACTTGAGAGAATAAAGTAGTGATGAAAGGCCCTGCTTTGTGCAGCCATGCACATCACAATTTATGTAGCTTGCATTCCATTAGATGGATTTCAAGCAAAGATAGCAAAGTAAATGCATTGTTTTTCAAAGCGAATATAAACATGCCAAACAATATTATAAGCACAGAGTTTTAACCCGTAGAATAAACTTGCACTGAGCATTTCAGTCTGAAAGTGCATTTGTATTCATACATTGAATAAAAATGGCAAAACAATACACTCTTTAATGATTTTACTCAAAATAAAATTGTTACTTATAAATATTTCTACATACATAAAGTAACTCAACTACAGACAAATATAAATTGCAAACTTTAAAGAATGTTTGTGCAGAACCAGAGATATGTTTATACCCAATATAAGTGCAGACAAGATACACACATATGCAAGTCAAGACAATCTATAAAAACATAATTATATACATCTTAATATCATACGTGGCATTGCTTCTTGAGTAAGTTTAACATGTTAAAGGGTTAGTTCAGCCAAAAATAAAAAAAAAAGCCATAAATTACTCACCCTGAAGGTGTATATGACTTTCTTCTTTCAGACAAATTCAACTGGAGTTATTAAAAAAAAAAAAAAAACTTTGATCTTTCAAGCTGTTTGATGCCACTCAGCAGGGGTTGCAATGCATCAGTCCTTAAAAGTTTAATAAAAACCTAATCCATAAAAAAAAAAAAATGTCTCACATGGCTCCAGGTGGTGAACAAAGGCCTCCTGTAGCAAATCAATGCATTTTTGTAGGAACAATATCCATATTAATCACTTTAATCTAGCTTGTGCTCACAGTTGTAAATGAAACAGTTCCAGGGGAATGACATATGAGGTCAGCTTTGTGCATGCACCACTCAGAAACACAGCGGAGAGATCAAGACAAAACAACAGTCACTAATTAGAAGTACAAGGCGAGGATTTGTAAAGAAGAATGTCAGAGGATTTCGATATGAGCCAAGAGGAGATTGGTTTTCCTTTGCTAAAGTAAGGAAACTTTGCTTCATTTGATCCTTTTACATCTCTTAAGATGTAAAACATCAATGAGGTGAAATTAAAATGCTAAGGTGGAAGGTGCATGGTGGCAGTATGGAGGCAATTGGTTTCACAGACGGGGGGCAGTGACTGAACAGGCTCTGTCACACTTAGTTTTCAATCGAGAACGAGGGACAGATAAAGAGCCCTGTCAGTCGATCTTAAAAGTCTGGTAGATGGCAAAGGGATAACATCTTTAAGATAAGATGGAACTTGATTGTTAAGAGCAAACAAACACCAGTATCTTAAACTGAACTCTAACATGGACCGGAAACCTGTGAAGAGAGGCTAAAATTGCAGTAATGGCGTCATTTGCGATGATTGCCCTTGATTCAAGCCTTCGGTTTACCTGCGCTCATAACATTAGCACAGAATCAGTTCAGAATCAATCACCAAAAGAATCAGTTTGGTTCAGATGCTCTGTGTGTATGTCTGCTTCATGCTGAATCACACATGCGCAGTATCATCAGCTCCTCGATTCTCGAATTGGACGCGTCTGATAGAAACGGTTCTTGACTCGAGAACGATTGAATCTCTCTGTACTGTTTGAGTAAATGAATTACTCCGGGATATTTGTTTGTTTGAACTCAGATGGAATGTCAGCCACATTAAAAAAGTTAACAGCTTAAGTAATTTGTGGATTAATGCGTATTGGAGACGCGAACCGTTTAAAACTAATCAGTTCGTTTTTGGTGAACTGGTTCAAGAAGATCCAGTTACATCGAGTGATTCGTTCGCGAACCGGATATCACAAACTGCTTTGTTTTGAACTCTCTCTCACAACAGACACGGAAGAGAAGACAATGCTGAATAAAGTCGTAGTTTTTGCTATTTTTAGACCAAAATGTATTTTCAATGCTTAAACAAATTAACTGACCCTCTGATGTCACATGGACTACTTTGATGATGTTTTTATTACCTTTCTGGACATAGACAGTAGACCGTGCATACAGAAAGCTCTCTGACTAAATTTTACATATCTTAAACTGTGTTATGAAGATGAATGGAGGTCTTATGGGTTTGGAAAGACATCAGGGTGAGTTATTAATTACATAATTTTAATTTTTCGATGAACTAACCCTTTAACTTAAAGCAGCAGAGGTTAGCACAGTCAGACACATACAGCACGACAGATCAGAAAGACATAAGAGAACGGAAAGGGGGTGGACGAACAGACTGAAAGCCAGAGATGTAATCTGCTGCGTGAGACAAGAGGAGAGATAATGAGCAATCCAGCAGTCCGTCAGCACAGGAGAACCATTTATCTGCAGGGCAACTGTGTGCGTGCGATGTGTGCCAGAATTAGTCGGACGTTCCGTCACGTCCATTTCCCGTGCAGCACACTGACTCGGCACCCGCTGATCAGTAATGGCAGGTACACATGTGCACTTCATACACGTGCAATGGGGCAGAAACAAGCACATGAGCTCATCTTTAATTGTGCCGTCACACTACAGTCATTTGTAGATTCAGACAGTGTTTAATACTGCGTTTTAATTGTCTAAAAAGAATAGTTCACTCAAAAAATAACATTAGCCTTTAAATTCATTCACCCCCGGGCTATCCAAGATTAGATGAGTTTGTTTCTTCAGCAGATTTGGAGAAATGTAGCATTACTTCACTTGATTAGCAGTGGATCCTCTGCAGTGAATGGGTGCCGTCAGAATGAGAGTCCAAACAGCTGATTAAAACACTGGATGTGTGGATTATTGTGATGTTTGGTTTGGACCATCATTCTGACGGCACCCATTCACTGCAGAGGATCCACTGCTAATCAAGTGAAGTAATGCTACATTTCTCCAAATCTGGTCTGATGAACAAACAAATTAATCGACATCTTGGATGACCTGAGCAGAACAGATGGTTGTTTTTTGATGTGCTGAAAAACAACCAGCAGTAAAAAAATAAAATAAATGTTTCAATAGCTTTATAGTTCCTTGATGGCTTAGATGGAGCTATGTTTAAGAATTGGCAGCAAGTTTGTTCAGTTAAGTAACACAGAGTCTTTATAACTGAGAGTGCAAATAATGAACGATTAGTGAGACAGAACTTTTTATTCAGATTGCCATTAAACTGACATTCTCTTTGGGCACAGACCCCGTAGAGCACTAAATTACTGCAGAACACTTTCCAGAGCATTTGGCTAATACAAAATGAATCCAAAAGATTAAATGTCTAATGTCTAGTGCAGATTTTTAAAAAGCAAAACATAATTGTTCCCAGTATCTCATGTTGAGCAATTTTGTCTCATTTTAGCACAAACGCTGACACCTAGAACTTGATAAAGGCTGGATTTTCTGCAAGTTAAGGTCTAACACACACAGAGAGAGACACACACACACACACAAAACTATACTCTTCATTCTGTTCATCTAGTAAGGGAGAGCGCAATCTGTCTCATCCTCAGATGGCACATCCGCAGTGCATTCACAGACCACCTGATGCATATTGCACACAAAACAGGCACTTTCTCAGCCTGGCAAGCTCTAATCTGGTTGGCTGGCAAAACTCAAGATTTCAACAGATGCATTAACAAGACACCGGGCTGCTGCTCTAAGAGCTTTTGAGTAAGAACCATATCACTGAATTTTGCCAGGTTAATGGCATCAGCTCAGGTAAGTTTTCACAGGTTTTACTTTCTTTTGAGCTAAAATCAATGGTATAAAATCTAGTAATTTACAAAAGCTTAAAATCTCTCAGTTCATAAAATAACTTGCAACAGGAACATGAAAATATACACAGTACAGATGTTGAACTATCATACAAGGTTAATATGTGTTCACAAAACTTGGGCGTTAAAATACAACTTATCAAAATTAGCAACACAATCAGTAAACCTAAAAAGGCAACTTTATTATTTTACACTGTAAATTGTTTAGATCATCATAAAACAAGCACTACTGATGTATGTTTTAAAAGAAAATACTTAACTTTTTTTTTTCTTTTTTTTTAACAGAATTGCATGTTATTTGGCAGCTGTTTGAAAATCTTTGTAAAAATTTACTAGCATTTTGTTTTTTTGTGGAAACTGTTTATACACTAATTTATTTTGCAACACTTGTGTGCAATGTCTGATTTTACTTAAAGCTGCGGTAGGTAACTTTTGACGCTCTGGCGGTTAATAATCAGAACTGCTTGCGTCTTGCGGAAGAACATCATCGCCGGAACTACTTCTCTCTGTTTATGTCTATGAAGAATCACAACGGTACTGGGTTACTCCGCCGCGATATCCCTGAAGCAATCTAAAATAGTCCGAATATAAACACTTATTATAGGAGCACCCTAGTGATTCAGGACAAGCTAAAAACACGGTTTGGAAAATGGATTCATGGTGTACTCGCTTATTATATATACATTTTTCTACATTTTGAACACAAACAAAGTTATGGACCGCAGCTCTGATTGGTTGATTTCTTACCGGGAGCGATGTATTTCTGCAAATGGTAATAGGACACTGGGAGGAGCCAGAGGAGCTTGATTTTTTTCACAGATTATCGGTCTCATATTCTACTGTCAGGACATAATGACAGGTTTAACAAATATGTAAAAAAATATATTTTTACAAAAGTTACCTACTGCAGCTTTAATTTCAAGTTGAAAATTACTCAAATTTGATGATAAATTGCTGATAAAGGCTTTCTGCTTTAGAATCAATACTTTCAATTATCAATATTTCAGCAAATATTATGTAATACTATCCATTCGGTATTACTTTCAGACATACATACATTTTCCAATAATGTCTTGCGAGGTTTCTGTACAGCTGGTCACACAGAGGCCTGTGCCATTACTTGAATGAGTTGTCAAATTGGTCTATTATGGTCTGGGATTAGAAGCAGCTCAAAAAATTAAAACCAAAAAATGAATGAATTGTTTCGCTGAGCAGAACAGAAAACATGTTGGGGTGGGGGGGGTCCCTTTCAATTGCTCCCGAGTACAAATTTTATTTTTAATGCTGGTAATCAGTTAATTGTGTTAATATTTAGTTCCAGGAATCTTTTATGAAACCAAATGATTCCTCACAGTAAATTTCAAACACCAATAACTTTGCAAAAAACCATAAGATTATTTATATTCAGACAACTTGCATCCAAAAAATGATTAAATTAGCATAAAGGAGGCTGTGTATTCACACTTCCTCTGTGTGTGCGTCACAGTGTTAGTGTGTGTGTGTGTGTGTGTGTTCTCTCATCTATACTGAGGTATCTGACCTCATCAGTCAGCAGTGAGATGACAAAAACCCGCCCCTCAGAAACCTGTCTGCTGTACGTGTGATAGAGAGTCAGGGAGAGGTTGATTGTGTCTTCCTGTACATGTCCTTCAACTCAAACTGAAATATATGTACACACACACACACACACTCACACACAAGTATATTATCATGAGATCTCCCTCTCATGCATCACAGATATGTATTGTGTGCATTTATGTATTGTGTATAAACTAGTGGCATGATAATGGGAGAAACACACTTGCAGCTTTCAGTCGAGTGAAGAGAGTTTGATGGCATCAATTCTGCAGTTTAACAACTCAAATAAATCCTAGTGTTGCAGTGCATCAGCAGAGCAGCTGAGCATGGATGAGGAGAGCTCAGGAAAACACCCAATTACATACTTAACCCTACAAGAAACACACACACTTCCAAACAGCTGATATAAACATCACAAAAATCCACAAGTAATGTGTGTTTGTGAGAAACAAATCCATTATGAAGCCATTTTTTATTTAAACTGTCAGTTCTGGCCAAAATGCCATAATTTTGGTATATTTTTCAGTCCATAATCCAAATCCATCATAATGCTTTCAATTCCTCTGTTGTCCTCCCACATCAAAATCCACAAACCTTTTTCTTTAGAACAGTTCTAGACTGTTTTTGCTTGACCTGTGCATATTTCTCTCCTGATTCAGACAAAACCGCTTTTTCACTGGAGAAAGCAATATTACAGAGTCAAGCAATATTACAATATTTTCTGATGGCACCCATTCACTGTAGAAGATCCATTGGTAAGCCAGTAATGTAATGCTAAATTTCTCCAAATCTGTTCTGATAAAGAAACAAACTCATCAACATCTTGGATGGCCTGAGGGTGAGTAGATTTTCAACCAATTTGAATGTTTGCGTGAACTATTCCATGAATGTTTTGTCAGATTGGAACTTCCCTAAAGTACAGCTGAGTAAACAAGCACACACACATGCTGCAGCATCATTATTTAGTATCCTACTGTACGAGGAGTTGCTTTGTAAGGAATCACACTTGTAATCAATAACCTCTTCTTTCCAGCTTTCGCTCTCATTAACATGCCCCATTCACTGTCTGTGAATGCACGTGTGTGTTTACTGGCCCATTGCCACGTTTGGGAACAGATTGGAAGACTGAACTGATGTTCTGTTCGTCCTCGGAGTGATCCGGGCAGCTTTCCAACATGTGCATGTTCACATGTACATTAGAGGAAATGTCACTGGCTTGCACGTATTTAAACCCTACTGCCAACACTCTTTATATCACTAACTGAGTTGTGCAATTGGGTGCACATGCATATTTGTTTTTGCATGGATGCATGAACATGTAGGCTGTGTGTTTGATAGATAGTGTGTGTATGTGTGCATTTCTGGTGGCCAAATCCTCCAGATGGGTCCAGATGGCAGTTTGAATCTGTGAAGGTGTGGAACAGACTCTGTGTGAGCATTTTGTAATGCCCGAATGCAACGCCGTCTCCTGAGATGTGCATGTGCATCTGAGCATGTGTGTGTGTGCATGAAGGGAAAACTTGCACGACTGTCTGGCTGTGTTTTTGTTTTTTGTTTTTTTGTGCTCGCACATTGTTTGTGTCCAAAACAAATCAAGATGTGTGCTGTTTTACAAGCCAGGTGTGTCTGAGTATGTGTAAAGCAGTTGAATTTGTTGGGTTGCATAGACCAATAAAAAAAAAAATGAAGCTGCTAAGAAACAACTGCTTTCACCTGCCTCACATAGCCTGATGTAATACACATACTGCTTCAGAACACTTAGGGTTGCATATAGAGGAGATGAAAAACAACATGTTGATGAGAGTGGTATGTCAAATGTACCTACTCAGATTATATGAATTTGAACACAGCCTTAGTTTTTAAATGTTAAAGTATTTAAATTTAAAACAGCAGTATGCATGTTCTATGCATGCAATCCAATTATAATCTCAAAATGTTGTTATTTTACATTTGTAATCCAATAAATAAGGGTAGTCTGGTCAAATAAGTCAAAAATGTAAGGCCAACTTGAGTGTTGCATAATGAGATACAGTATTCTATGTGTTGATGTGTCCTGCTGTATATTGCACATTATTCCATGCATTAAAACAATTTGTATGCCATGCACACTAGATATACTGCAAATATTAGTATGAGAAGTAAGCAATTATGAACACAGCCTGGTGCATCATTATTCAAAGCTGCCCTTCTTTCGTAAATAATATAATATATAAATAAATAAAATATTAGTTTATTTTACTCTAAACATAAAATAGACTAAATAGACTTAAAATAAATCTTCACACAGAGGTTGGAAATCTTAGCATTGCTATTAACCATGTAATTATTGATGCATAGTCAAATTTATTATTGGATAGTCCATACAGTAGACTGCATTATTTAGTTAATAATCAAATATATAGCTTTTAACTGTAATGCAATTACTCATAAGAAAATAATGTGATGAAAAAATGCAAATGATAATGTCCTCTTCCTGTAAATTATAAAAAAATAAAGAAAAAAATAAACACACTTTCCAATTAACAGAGCAATTCAAGCTTGAAATACAGTCTTAATGTTTCAAGTGATTTGCTTTTGATTGACAAGATATCTAAAACACTTTGTTGTGTTTGTCTATATATATATATATATATATATATATATATATATATATATATATATATATATATATATAAAACAGACTCAGTCTAATTTATGTAATAGGAATATGAATCAGCAGGTTATCAGTGTGTGGGTGTTTGGATGTGTTTGTGAGGGTTGTGGCATTGTGTTTGAAAGAGTGTGAAGTCAATTATTCTTGCTGGCTTTGAGCTTGTGCTGCTGTACCATCTTGCCTTTGATAAATTAATAATCCTTTTGAAGTGCTAATCCCAAACACTCAGCATGATTCATGCCAACCATACAACAAGTGTCTCTCTCAAAGACATACACCCTCACCGAGCATGTAGCTTTGTGAATATGGATATACTGATGGAAACATAAACATTTATGTGCGGCCACATGCATGCACACATTAGCATATGTTTGCCCATAAACTCTACAGCTACAAAGATATATTAAGGCTGCAAAAGCACATGCATACGCATTTATTCCTTTTTAATTGATATATTAAAAAGAAATAAAACCATGTATAGTTACTAGTTTAAAACATTATAACTGCATATACACTGAGTGCACAGGACTGAAGTGAGGCTTCATCCACAGCTCCACCTAGTGTTGAAAACATGATCTGCTGAGGAGATCGCATATATAAATATATATAAAAACGTCTGTGTCAAACAAAGGCTTTGTTAAAGGTAATTGCTTTTTCTCCAGTCTAGTTTCTTTTGCTCATAAAACACAGCAGCAGCATTTTCACATGACAGGTTTAAAGGTTTGGATTGTAAGGGAGAGATTGTTTGACAGCCTCAATATGAGTTTGGCTTTGTTTGTATTTGAGTAAATTGATTTCCTTCAAGCAATACTTCACCCAGAAATTAATATTTTGACACCATAAGTGTGATTTTTTTTTTTTTTTGTAACATCAATGTTTAGCAGATTGTTTGAGGTGATCATTAACATATAAAAATTGATCAAAAGCACCATAAAAATAATTTTAAAAGTATTCTATAAATGCATGCACTTTATCATGTGTTTTGATGTCATATATAAGCATTATGTGGAAAAACTGACCAAAATTTAAAGTGTTCTTTACTAAAAATCTTCACTGAAGACTGAACATGATTGCCATTTACTTTCATTATAAGGAAAAAGAGCAGATTTGATATTCTGCAATAAATAACTCCCATATTCAGTTATCCAAGGTTATGCAAAAACAAAAGTTACACATGACGACATAATCTGTATTTTTAGGTGAGCTATATATTTCAAAATGTCTATACACAGTATTATGACCGAGAAGAGGCAAAAAAATACTAGTTTCTATTACTTGTAATTAATTACTAGATTAAAATAAACCAATCTGGAACAAAAAGCAAACATCATGCACTAACATCAACATTTTTTATTTTTATTAAAATATACAAAAATGCATTAAACAGATTTAAAAAAATGCTGTTCTTTTGAACTTCAAATAATCACAGTTTCTCATAAATCAGCATTCAGAATGATTTCTGAAGAATCATGAAGAATCGAGTAACGATATACTTAAACATATTCACCAAGAAAATAGTTCATTTAAATTGCAATAATGTTTCTTTCTTTCTGATTAAATAAATGCAACCTTTGTGAGCAGAAGAGACTTAAAATATGTACATATATGAAATATTTACAAGCACACACACACACACAAACACTTCACTTCAAGAGGAAGCAGTATTCAGAAGGAATAGCAAGAAGCGCTGCAGTGGTTGCTTTTATTTTTCTGAAACCCCAGGAAGACAGACTGCCTGCCTGACTAACACCTTCTGCTCTATCAGCAGTCACACACGTCTCTCTGTGTGTGTGTAACCCGTGTAGAGACAGATACTGGCCTCTAAAGCATCTCTTCTCATTGTGGCATCCTTGTTAACAGAAATCCTAGTAGTTCAACTCCCTCATGATGTGTGAAAGCACTGTCATGACATCCAGCACTCCGGCTCCAGACTCTAATTGAAAAGGACCGTTCTGAAATTGATCCTCGTCAATTAAGCAATTATCATAGCATCACAGTCCTTTATACAGGCATCCAAGCAATTATTGTGAAGATAACAACAGTCCGGATCAATTCCTACAGTGACATTTAGCACAAATGGTAAATGAATGGTAAATGGACTGCATTTATATAGCGCTTTCAACAGACCACATGGCCATCCAAAGCGCTTTACAATTTGCCTCACATTCACCCATCCACTCACTCATTCACACACCGACGGCGGTGTCTGCCATACAAGGCGCCATCCAGCTCGTCGGGAGCAGCAGGGGTTAGGTGTCTTGCTCAAGGACACCTCGACACTTGGTCAGGTGGAGCCGGGGATCGAACCACCAACCTTCCGGTTTGTAGACAACCTACATGAACCACTGAGCCACTGCCGCGCCACAAGCTTACAGAGTCACCAAGACAACACAGAAATACAAACCACATAAAATATCTGGAGACTGCAATCGCATACACACACACACACACACACACACGTGTATGGGGATTTTCAGTGCTTTCACTGTTTTCTTACTGCCACGTTCTATTTAGTGAAGCTCAGAAATCTTGTTCTGCACAGTAGAACTATTTTCTTTAATTTTACTCCTTGTTATGGACGATTAAGGGAATTTGGCTTTTGTGTATATTCATAATCCTGTGGAACAGGAAGTCATGGATGGAAAATGTTATGCTACTAGTCACCCTGATGTGTTAAAAAATGTGAATATGAATGGTAAGATACTTTAGAGATATGAAAGATCAAAAATCTAAACGATGCAGATTCATTTTCACAGCTGCCTTTGCTCATATTCATCAAAGGTGCCAGTATTAGTGGAGGGCACCCTATATATATTTAAATATATTCAAATAGAAAAGTTTGTAAAAAAAATATTTTAAATATATATTTTTTTAAGACTGGAAATGTATTATCTTGACCCTTGAAGTATATTTTGTGCAGTTGAATGTTTAAATCAGTTAAAACATAGGTCCTCAGGCCGTGCTGTTTATATTATATATTAAGCATATTTTTTTTCTACAAATATTATGTACTGAATAAAATATTATAAACATCTAGTTTAATATGATGTTGCATTTGCAATTTGCACACACAAAACTGTATTCCACCAGTATACACAGCTCCTTCTGAATGTCTGTAAAGATGCTTTTGTGGCCAGATGGTAAAGCTACAACATCTGCTAGCAGAGGCTAACCGGTTGAACTCTGACCCCTGGGCTTCCCCTTGTGACCAGGGACTGGAAACCTGGTGATGCTCTTTAAATAATCATACGGCAGAGCTGGAGTCACAGTCCTGAGACCTCTTGAATCTACATTAACCTGGCCTTCATCTGCCTCGGGGTCTAATACTACAGCAGAGTCCTGGTCTGGGTCTCGGCTAACAGTCAAGATCACAGTCTACTTACAGCAAACTAATGGAGATCATTACAGTTTTTTTTATTCGCTTTGGTACTATTTTCACAAGCAAGGTGTACATTTTCATAACTCATAGTACTAATATCACATCAGATCATCAAAAGTGCACTTTTTTCAAACATTTCAGCATATTTTCGATTGTGTTAGTACAAAACACAAAACCACAAAGTACCCTTTTCACTACACAAAATAAGTGTTTCATCTTAATAAATGTTTCATTCACAGTAACCACCTTTCATAAATCTCTTACTATCAAACTCTTGATTTGCATCTCTTCTCGTTCAGTTTAATACATTTGTCTATTATTTAATCCAAATGATCTTAATGGTTAATCACTGAACCGTTTGGTAAACCTATAGATTTTAAATTGATTTGTCAGCAATATACAGTATATGGATTTTGAGAACTACAGAAATATAAATGCGTGTTTGTACGAACATATAAATTATGTGTAACCACACATGATGAATACTTATTGCTAATTGATTTCACATAGTGGTAACCACAATTGGTCACAGTATAAAAGTGGGCGTGTAAACACTGGCAATTTCTTTCAACATGGAGCAGGATAGACAGCAAGGAATAGAAAGAGCTTGTGGACAAGGGATCCATCAGAGAGGTGGACCCCAACAGAGAGGTCAAAGAGGTGGGCATGGGGCCCGTCAAAGGGTTTGCCATCAGAGAGAGGGAGTCAGAACCGGAAACATCTCCATGTGAGCAGCTATCTCTGAAGATGGTGTTGTTGGACGTAGGCCATTACTTGGCTCCTATAATGCTGCACATCTTATTGAGTTTCTCAATGAAATTGATCCAGCCTGTCAAGGTGAAGGGGTCACCTATGTAACCGTGTGGGACAATGTCAGGTTCCACCACACAGAGGTAGTTCAAGCATGGTTTCAGGCCCATCCCCGATTCATGACCCTCTACCTGCCTCCATACTCTCCCTTCCTCAACCCTATGATCGCCAACCCCTTGAGCGTGCTACCCTCCTTCAGGCCATGGATGATGCATGTGATGACATCAGTGTAGACCAATGTCAAGCATGGGTTCCCCACGCCAAAAGGTTTTTTCCAAGGTGCTTGAACAATGATAACATTCATTGTGATGTGGATGAGAATCTATGGCCAAATGCTCAAGACAGGCTTGATCCAAATTAATGTAATGTGTGTACTAAATGTTATGTTTTCTTCTTATTTAGTTAAATTTCATTATAGAAAGTATACCTATGTTACAATTATATCTGAAAAATAAAAACTAATTCACCCAAATTATTGTAGAGGAAGTCATTGATCCTTCACTTGATTACACATAGGATGGATATTTTGGAAATTATAGATTATGTAAATGTTGGGTAATGTATTAAATATATTGGTATATAAAAGTGTATTGCCTAATGTGAAAACTGTGTAATCTGTCTTTTACAGTACTGTAGCATATTAATTTCAGCACTTCTAAGGCTGATTTGAAACCAGTATCTTGCATTGTTTGCTGTTGGATGAACTGAATGTTAAAAGTACTAAACTGAAAGTAGATGATACTGTTGTGTTTCGGTGATTAAACCAAATGTTCTCATTACATATTACAATAATCTGGTGTTTGAAACAATGATTATATGTAATGAAAACATGTGCAACTGATTTAAAGCATGAGATCAGGTTTTGAAAGAATGACTAGCTGTGTTACAAGTGTGATCAGTTTGGATTTTTGTACTAAGAGTTTTGAAAATGTACACCTTATTTGTGAAAATAGTACCAAAGCGAATAAAAAAAAACTGTAACAGAAGACCAGTCAAGATCTCGATCATCTGGTGGTCTGGATCTGACGGCAGTTTGTAGTTCCAGTACTAAAATTATATTTAGATATAATGAGGGAATAGTACATCGAATTTATATATCAATGCAGGAGAGACTTATTTATGTTGTCAATTTTAAATGAATGGAATGTTCAAGTTAAGGTAGATGCTGCAAATGTTCCTGTTTACAGTGACAAACAGAATAGAATAAAATAAAATAAGAATAAAAATACATAAATTTAATAAAACATTTAATAAAGTTAAACTAATCAAAAATTAAATTCAAAATTATTTTATAATGAATAAAACATAAAAATTAAAGAGTCATGGTAAATGCTGCAACTGCTTATTTACAGTGACTAACAGAATAAAATAAAAATATTTTTTTTTCATGAAAGTTAAACTCAAATTAAATAAATTATTTTATAATAAAATTATATAAAACATAAAAAGAATTAATATTAAAATCACTATCTGCATCAGTCAGTAGAGGGCGCTCTCATTAGACTTTCTAAAGATTCATTGCTTCAGTCACAGGACATCTGTTCGACATTTCCAGTAATTAAAGAGCAGTTAAACACTCCCTTTCTTCTGTGGGACATCTTATTACATTCTGATTTAAACTGACTCCCCTTTGTATTATGGACTCGTGTTTTTCTTGGATTTAGTGGGATTATATAAGTCTTGATGATTATGGCAGTGATTAGCTTGGTTTGAAGAAATCTGGACTGTTTTTGGCTGTTTGTTTAATTATTATTATTACTGTGCCATTTACAATAAATACACAAATGGATTCAAGTCGAACAATGTCCTTTGATTTAACCCATGATAAAGTTGTGTTCCAGCATAAATAAATCATCCCTGATCTTGTGAGTTGTGATATATCTGATGTCTATAATCTCATCAAACGTCATGAAAACAGCACGACACACTCAACTTCTTCAGTGAAAGCCTGCAGCTATATAAACCTCATTAACATAAACCTCATAATAAGAGCACAGCTCATTTATAAGCTTGCCAACTGGATGCCGAACTATACACACACTGAAGATATTGAAGACAAACAGACTACTCAACATTAGCATGTATTATATAATATAAATTGGAAAATAACATTAAATAATAGTAAAATATATATATATATATTAGCATCCAAAAGTTTGAGGATGGTATAATTTTTTTAAAGATTCAATTTGATTTATTTCCTTTCATACAGCAAGGATGCATTAAACGGGCAAAATTCAAAAAAAGTAAAAGTGACAGTAAAGACAATCCTGGAATAAATGTTTCATGATTTCCACGAATAAAGCAGCACAACTGCATTCAACATTTATTATGAAAAGAAATGTTTCTTGAGCAGCAAAATCTCATATTAAAAATTTCCGAAGGATCGTGTGACACTGAAGACTGGAGAAATGATGCTGAAAAATTAGCTTTGCATCACAGGAATAAATTACATTGTATAATATATTCAAATAGAAAACACTTATTTTAAATTGCAATAATATTACACACCATTACAGCTTTTACTGTATTTTGTAATCAAATAAATGCAGTTTTGGAGAGCATAAAAGACGTTCAAAATCGTACCAACCCCAAACTAATGCCATTCATAGCAGTTGTGATGATGATATTCCTCATCTCACAATAATAATGCCCTATAGATTTACACAGAATTTTAAAGCAATGATTAAAGCAATAGTTTACCTATTAATTTGCTCCATGTTTTATTACTGAAGGGAAGGCTATGTTTAGGTCAATAAAACATGCTATGAAATGGCTTCAGAAGAAATATTTCAAACACAAGGACATAATTTTAGGAGAAAATGATAATTTTTATATTTAATTTTGCACAGGTTGATAATGATCGGATCACTCCAGTCTCAGACTGTCAACACAACACTTAACTATTCTGGTTCTACTTTCAGAACAATGTGACAGTGAATCGTAACTGCTGGATTGTTTTGTTGCTGGGCTGTCAGTCAGAACAATGTGAACGCGTCTGCTTTTCAGGTCTCATGATTCCCGCTGAAGCTCTGACACTAATGAGTGTATTACTGCGGATGGTGTGGGTGTTTCAGAACGGATGCTGCATGCCTTCAGTCCCTGTCTGAGACGCTGGGAGGGGGAAACTTTGGACTGCTTCTAATTATGACAGATAAAAGAGAAAAAAAAAACGTTTTAAAATATGTCTCTCTTAAACCCTTTCCAACTTTCTAGTCTTTGAGTATTTTTTAATTTGATCCACGATCCTTAATTTCTTTCTCCATTGCAAATAATCAAGTCAAAATTGCATCAGGCAAGATTGCTACAAATGCAACACACATAAAAAGGTAGAAACCTCTAAAGATAGAAGTGTTTCCAACCCACGTTACATTCCTAAAGATGCAGAATCCTGAGGCACTCTGGCCATCATTACAACATCAGCGTCGCCCTTCCTTTAAATATACATGAACAGCTCTGCTCTTCTCTCTCGATTGTGGAATGATCAAAAGCAGAAACATGAAAGAATCTCACACTTTATGAGAGCAAAGATTAAACAGTAGGCATGTAAAAAATGCTGTCTGAAAAGTTCAGATTAAATTATAACTCCCAAAAACCAACTTTTTTTTTTTTTAATTAACATGATTAATCAGTTTTCAACAAAATACCATTGCTACTATAGCTAGTTATCGGATAAACTGAAATAATTTGGTGTTCTGAATCACAGTCAATAAACAGGTAACGTTAAATAAACAAAACAGCTTTTGACTTGCAAAGTTTGAAGGATTGCAAATTGCCTCAATTTGAAGAGTTAGGCTTCTGTTTACACTATTTACACATCACTTCTGAACACTATTTTCTGATTTTTCACATAAAAAATTTAAAAGAAATCGATAAATTCTTGTTAAACAACGTTAAATGCTCTTCTGTTTCTAATTGGCCAGAGTGTCTGTGTGCTTTTTCTCATAAGTTTTGTGGTAACTAGTTTCCTAATTGCACAACTCCACTTTTTACTGAGCAGTCATGTATTATCCGGTTAGTTACTCACCAAAGCTAGTCCAACTGATACATCTCCAACTGGATCTGTAGATGCAAACCCAAAGAGACATTCTCGAATGTTTGTGTTGTTTGGAGGGAAGCTATGAACCTGCAGCAGCGTGCTAAAGTGCTTCCACGTGTCTCCACAAGAGGGCGACAGTCATCGACACAAACACGTAAAAACGTAAAATAAATGTTTTAATTTCAATGCGTGGGTTACTGACCTGATGGATGCAGTTGTATCATGGTTACAGTAAAATTATATATATATATATATATATATATATATATATATATATATATATATATATATAAAATACTTAAAATTGCATTCCATTTGTTCAATAACCATGCATCAAAATAATAGGTGAACTTATATTTTGTGTTTGTGGTGATGAAATAACATTTAATTTAATTCAGTATTAAAATAACTTAAATTATTTAAATGGATTGCATTTAATAACATTAAATCACCTATAATAAATTATACATACTAAATTATTATTATTTTGTATGTATGATTTATTATAGGTAATTAATTTTTTTTTTTTAAATCTTAAAATGTGGACAACAGCAAAGTTCATGGTTCCCAAAGCCACATGGACTCATGCATGGATGCTTAATATTAAAATAGCTCATAGTGATTTCAACACTAAAAAATGTGAGCATGAGGTTTTAAACCCATTCAAATTGGGGTGATTTGCTAGTCACTGAAGATGCTCAATAACTGTTGTTTTATGTAGCAGGTGGGTTGCTTGTCGACTCGTTTAATGTTCTGCTGTCGAGGCATGTGGACACAAGCTTTAAAATGTGTTTGGTTAGTGACAAACTCAGATCCCCATATTAAAATCCAAGATGTTTAAAAAGCCTTTCATGTCTATCCAAATACATTCTTTTAACAATACTGATGAACAATATCTCAGTGAACGCTAGCCTTCAGACACAGCTTTGGCTTTTGGCTGAGTGACAGAAGACAGCCATCACCAGAGAATCATCTTTTATTAATAAATATGAAACAGTTGCAAATATACTGTAGATTTGAAATAAGGTGCCACACATATACATTATATTGCTCAATATCATTAAAGCGAAGTTTTAGATTAAAGCTCTGAGACTTTGGTTCAGATTTTTTTTTATGAAGGCTGGTAAAACTTGACAATCAGCATTATCCCTTAGCATACCGTTAGTCTGCTCTCACAATTAAAATGGACCTCAATGATGCACAGGGTTTCCAGACCGGTTTTAGAGGGCCACTGAATTAAATCCATCGTTATACAGAACATTTACATTAATTAGGGCTGCACTTGTGAGAAACAGAGGCTTCATTAAATACTTGAACACTTATACCACACTTGTCATTGTGTTGCATAATAAAACACCAAACCAACAGTGTTTATTTTGAAGAAATATAGCCCAAGTTCACTTTTCAATATGAAATTACATTTATTAGGCTTTAAATTATCAAATTAACCAATTAAAAAATTATTTGGACTTTCAGACTTGGATCATGTTCATATGAACTATACTGTATGTGATCGATCTGATGTGTCTGCTGACTTTATAAGTATCAGATTAACACCAGTTCATTCTGAGAAAATTCTAATATATTTTGTTTGTTGATTTCACCTGGTTTGATATTTTTATCTAATACAATGAAGGTCACACATTTTATTTTAGGGGTGTTTTGCTGTTATTTATAGGACTGCAGAATGCAGAGAGAAAAGGGAGAGAAAGCTAAAATGGGATCAGGACGTGAACCAGGTCAGACTCAAACCAGCAGCTCTTATTTGTCCTGTGCACAACTATGCCACAGCACGAGCAAACTGTAAATGTGTGTGACCTTAGTGCTTTTATAGAACACTTCTAAGATTGGAATGTCGGAAACATCACAAAAAAAATCGAACAGATCCGTTCAAAGTATTTTGCATTAGGCTCTGATTTATGTGTCTGAGATTGCCAGTGACATATTTTCCATTTTCTTCCAGTGACATTTAACCACAAATCAGTTGTCACATGCTGCAGAAATAAACAGCTGGATTTACAAAGTGGATGCCTGTTCTCCAAGTTATTCACAATACTGCTGTATAAATCGGTTTCCAAGCATTATAACAAAAACCAAGTTCAGGCGAAGCTGTACTTTTGCATAGGCCAAACACACTTTATCCATGTTATTTTAACTTCTGACTCACTCTGGAAACCTAAACCACTGTTACTAGAAAACCAGCTTAGCCATAATGAGCAGAAAGGTTTGCATTTTACAAAAACACAAACAACAGCTGAAAGGCCTCTTCCAATCTAAAATCATACAAATTAGATGATTTATTTTCAAACAGAAAGTGCAAACAAGGTAAAGAAGACGAATAATGCTGAAATGATACTGACAAAATCCTTGGTTCATTTCGATATGGATATCACTGGAAATAATGATCACTTTTAGTTAGGTAAGGGAGTCAGACATTGCTTCAGTGCCTCGCTGGATTCAGTTCAGTGAACAATTAATCAAACCTGTCTTTTTGAATGATTCATTCTTCAGTGACTTCTTTCTGGTTGGGATGCATGGTTTTGATTCACTAAACTGAACTTCCTCATAAGAGTCACCTGCGCTGAAACAGAATTAGCTAAACTGTTTAAGCTGTTCATGCATGCTGACTTTATTAGTATTGTTATGTGAGGTTTTGTTCATCATTGCTGTGTGAACATTTGTCTCAACATTGCGCTCAACAGCTCTGTGCACTGCGGTGCTTCTGGAAACCCCAATCTTTTTTTTCGCAGCAGCAGCGGCACTCAGCTGAGGGAACTGTTTAGTGTACAACGCTGAGGTGTACTGCAGCTCAGGTGTAATCAACCTCTGACAAAGCTGACGAGTGTCATTGTTTAACCCCAGTCGGAGG
Organism: Carassius auratus; assembly: GCF_003368295.1. Taxonomy (NCBI): domain Eukaryota; kingdom Metazoa; phylum Chordata; class Actinopteri; order Cypriniformes; family Cyprinidae; genus Carassius; species Carassius auratus. Next base: position 16,489,807 of record NC_039282.1, on the reverse strand, counting down.
TTATAACCTTGAATAACTGCTACACCATACTGAAAGGGCTTCAGGGATGAATCCTGGACCTGCGCAGGATCTACCGCCCCTCCTTCCTGAAGACATGTTTTCTCAAGCTTTCTCCTCTTTGCCCTCAGAAGTATAACTTCCTGTTGGAGCTTCACCCGCCCGAGTGTGGATTCTATGCGTTTCCAAAAAGTGGCATTAAAGTGCTGATACAATCGCCAGTCAAGTGAATTCCACTCTTTTAACCGCTCTGCGGTCTCTGTCCTCAAGGGCCTGCGCGAGCGCTCACTGCGACTGTTGAGGCGGAAAGATAAAACGTCATCCAGTGACCAGCAGAGGGCATGTTTTAGAAGCACCAGCGATTCATCAAAATACTCTGAGATGAGGATCAGCGGAAAGTCACGTTCCACAGCGGCGATGACCTCGGCGCTACGTTTGTCCAGCTCGGTGTCGCTCTTAGGTGCTGTATTATCCAGACCGAAGTCAAAGGTCAAAATGTTACGTGCATAGTGGTTATAAGGCACAGACGCATTGTAGCTCCGCCCACCCTGGATCAGGAACTCCTCAAGGCTTTTGACACCACGGAAAGCTGGGATTGATTTGTAGTAAACAAACAGAGATTCCATCATCGCCACTGGATTCCGAAGAATGGAGAAGTAGAATGTATCTTTAGGCATCACTTTCCTGACCTGCAAGTCAGAAAAGACAATACAGACTTATGAATAAAATATTATATTCAGCTTTTCATCACTGTTTTAGAGTACATGCTGATGAAATTTTGACCTCTTGCTCGAGTCTTGACAAAATTGCAAAAATATTCACCTCAAAGGTTATTGATACAAGGCATTTAATGTTTAATATAACATTGAAAACACAGAATAATAAATACAATTAAGTAAAAAAAAAAGCAACATAATGCAATTTAATCAAAAAGCGTCCAAGTTTTAATGCATTGTCATTTTTTTTTAACCTTGTGCTGCAAAAAAAACAGCCACACTCCAAATTAAACATTATAGATACAAAATAAATGAGTAAATAAATATTAAAAATAAAAAAAGCATTATATTTTTATCTGTTCTTATGCATCACTAGGATAATTGTTTTGCTGTCACCATCAACAGCCAGAAAAAGAAAAAAAAAGTTTCCAACTCTGTTTTAGGTCTAAATTGTAATATAAACCAGGTGAATGATAGAGTTCAAAATCTCAAAATTGACCAGTGCATGAAAAAATGTTTTTGCCTTTTGTGTCTTAGCTTAATATCATGGATATTCTATCATTTATCCAATCCTGCAACAGCCTCCAAAGGCTGGGTAATGTGCTCTCGGACTGACCTCCTGTGATCTGAATCTCATGTGGTTGCACAGGATGTGGAACTCCTTCACGCTGCGAGACCTGACACCCTCCACAAAGTGTGCTGCAAAGAATATTGGGTAAAATAACTGGCTCTGCATTTTCGCTGGCAAGGCAAAGGTCAGATTATGGCTTTCCCCATAACGATAGAGAATGTTCAGTATGGTGCTGCTGGCGGTCTTGTGTGTCTTGAGGAAGACAATATGGTTTTTGGGCTGACACATCACAGTGTCGTCAACTAGTGATTTTACTGCATGTTTATCAGCTTTGTCATCAGAGGGTGGAGGTGTTTTCATTTTTGGGATCCTTTTGGGGAAATCTGGCCTCTGTGGTTTCTTTGGAAAATCTTGGTCAAGCCATAGTTTATTTGCCTCTATTGGTGGAGCTGCTTTGGTAGTGCTAGAACGCTTTTTTCTTGTATCCTCCAAGACTTGGACCCTCTCCTCTTCTGAATGAGGGTTTTCACTCTTGTCTTTTCTTTGTATGAAAGGTTGCTGGTCTACTGGTTCCTCAAAAATGGCTGCTGAGACAGTCCAAAGATTTTTCCTGTCTCTGTTCTTTATGGGCCCGTGCATCTCTGCAGGCATTCTGACCAGCTGCTCGCTCACAAGTTTCAATTCCTTGGAGCTCCTGAGAGTGAGAATGAGAATATGAGAGAGAGATGGAATGGAACCAACCATTCCTTATGGAACCAACACAAATCAATCATATTTTTGGCCTCTATAATATAATCCCATTAATGTAAATATTGTCCCATGCAAGCTGTAAAATCAGAGTCAAATATAATAATAAAATATTTACGTTCATAATTAATCAGTAATTTTGACAAGATATTTACATTGCATATTGTCCAATGCAAGCTGTTAAATCTGAGATGTTTATAATACTTCTTATATGTTTATAAGTTTGTAACTTGGTCAAGTTTTTTTTTTTTTACACTGCTTTTAAAACAAATAAAATAAAAACAATGCAAGCTGTTAAGAATAGATATTATATTCATATGACAGCTGTACTCAATTCCAGTCCTCCAGACCCCTGCCTTGCACATGTTGTATGTCTCTCTGTTAACACACCTGATTCAGATAATCAGCTCGTTAGAAGTGAGCTCCGTGCATGAACTGTGTTCCCACTGACATGGTCCCTACACAGTGTCCATTGCTCCCTACTCCCTGAGCAGGGGAAATCTGTTCAAGTTACCTCACTTCTGAACATTCATTCACGGATTTGCGCTGTCCAACGTCTTCACACACGAACAAGCGTGATCTAATATACATATTCAAATAAATACAATTTAAATGCACGCCTCGCACAGTTCAATGCACTTTAAATGGAACATATACATTCTCTTCGAACTGGAATCAAGGCGGAATATCCTGTGATGTTCACTTCTCAGGGCACTTATGTTCGAATGGAGAAGTGATCCTCATATCTGGCTCGCGAAAGAGTTTAGCTGTAACCCTAATCAAACACACGAGTTTGCAATGACTTCAGGATCATTAGAAAATCACAGGTAGGTTAGTTTGATTAGGATTGGAGCTAAAGTCTGCAGGACAGTGGATCTCCCGAGCCAGATTTGAGGATCATTGGAGTAGATAAAAGTGACATACAAAATGTGCAGAGCAGGCTGGCGCGAGGACTTGAATTGAGAACCGCTGTAATATGTTTACAAAATATGCTTATAATAAGTTCGTAACCTTAACAATGTATTTGTATTGCCCTTAATTGAAATATCGTCAAATGCAAAGTTGAAGCCTTCCTCGGTCTGTTTATGACCGATGTCGATGCATAAGTTACCATGAGTTACCTGGCCTGTCGGGCGACTCCCATCATCTGCAGAGCCACGCAGAGGACCGTCAGGAACATCAGAGAGAACCACATGAAGCGCATGCGACTGCAGCACGCCGCTCTCACGCACCTGCAAACACACGGGTCAGAAAGAAGAACAGTTAGTGAGATATGTGCATGATATATGTGCATATACATTCTAGCTGAACAGACGATAAGGCCAAGTGTAATGTGGGAGATCATTTGATGATCGATTATCTAACCGTTGAACCATTGTGTTCAGCGACGCAAATGTTGCGAAGGCATCAGCAGTTCCTGTTATTAAAGGGCATACTGCAGGTTAGACCCCATTAAGAAAGAAAAATGCACTTCAACAACGCCAAACCGGAAATTACGCAATGAGAGGGCGAGCGCAGATACATGCAGTTTTCCTCTGTATATGCTTAGATTTTTTTATTATCTTATGTATTAATTTATTTCTTTATTTTTATTTTAGTTATTTGTCTTTATTTATGTAAATTTGTTGGTGAAACTTTACAAGGTGTGATATGTTTTCCCTTGTTTGTAAAGTAGAGGTTCTAACTGTTCTGTATTTTATTCATAGTATTTGTTTAATATTTGATGCATAATAATAATAATAATAATAAAGATTTATACCATAGGAAAACAATGGATCACAATGACAGATCAGAAACTGAGGAAATTGTAAATGTTTATTTAGACTCCAGCCATATAATTATGAGGCTGCTTTGCGGCCAAGACAGCAGGGATAGGCCAGGCTTAGACAGAACAGTCAGAGATGACAAATATGGGTTGTGTGAAGACCATTTTGGTGCCCTATAGGCAAGATTTTAGCTTGTTCTCCTTCGGTGGCAGCCAATTTTACCACTGATCATTCACACAGAAACAGCATATATTTATGACGTAAAACAAATAAAATATGAAAAGACACACAAAGTAAATAAATTGAAATTAACTCAGGTAGTTGAAGTAGAGAACATTCTCATCCAAAGGCAGCTACAATACTAACATTTAAATCGTATTTTTTTTATTTCAGACATTCTTAAATTTAGGGATGATTTATAATGTATTTAAGCGAAAGACAAGATAGAATAAAAATATATGAGTAAAGGAAGAATATGGTTAGTTACTTTATTAGCCTATATTTTTTTATCTAAATTAGACTGAATCATTTCAAAACATAAAGCAAAAACTGAATGGTCTGAAATTAGCTTTGTGAAATTAGGCTACATAAAACATACCAAACAGCAGATGGGCTTAATGATAATGCAAATTCACTCTCTGTCAGCAGGTGGCGCTTAAGGAACAGCAGTGATGCATTGTTTTCTTGATTACAGGTAGGGTTGGGAATCGTTAGAAATTTTCCGGTTCCGGTTCCACCTAACGGTTCCGGTTCTGATTCCGGTTCCATTAAAATCATTAAACAGTTATTAAGAAATATGGTAAGGAAAAATGCACAATACTCAACTACTCAATGTTCAACACTGTTTATAACTTACTGTCAACTTAATTTAAAGGTTGGGAATGTCAAAATGCAACATATATTACAGTGTACAGATCTTTATAAGTAGGGTGGGGTATTTTTAGAAATTTTCTGGTTCGGCTTCTGGTTTCATTTAAATGAACTATGTTTTTTGTTATTTTACCTTCACTGAATGTAGCGTTTGCTGGAAGGTAGTAAGTAAGGTTGAATAATGCTAGTCCATCAATCAGCATGTGTTTCAAAGTTTATGTTTTTTACCCATCAATAACGTTTTGCTTTTCAAGCAGGAATAAGCTTGTTGGCCAAATAGTCCCTTGAGGACACTTGTTAATTTCCCTTAATTGATTAAATCTAAACGGTTAAACTTAAACATGTATACACACTCTCCATAAAGTCCCTATTTTCCAAATTATAATGCAGTCAGGAGATGGTGTGATGCAATGAGTGGTTTCCACATTTTTAAACATTTAAAAATGCATTAAAATAAATATTTTCTATCACTTTGTTTATCACTCTTGAAATTGCCTGTACACTAAATAATCTAACCCTCGTACTTGTATAACAACAGCACTCTATTTATTTAGTGGTCCAAGTTGAAGCCATTATGTATATTAATGACAATATGGGACAATTATAATGTAATTTAGTGGCGTCAGGTGCAGCGGGCTGCCATTAGATGTACAGTCAGACAAAACAATGTGCAGTTATCAAAGGTGCAAGTGCACATACAGTCGTGGAAAACAATGTGTTCGGCAATTAAAGACGGGACAGCACAAAGAGTTTGTGGATGCGCGTCATTGGAATCAATGTGCTCACTAATTAAAGAGGCAGGGAGGTGTGTCTGTTATTCAATTCGTAGCATCCTTTCAAAGAACAAAACCGGTTCTGAATAAGAATTTAGGGTTCCCATCCCTAATTACAGGTGTTAACACTAAATGCATTATACTGAGGCAAGGTGAAAGGAAAATGCCATCTAAACTGTTTCATAAGACAGTCAGTTCCCCTCAGAGATACGTTCATAATTTGCACATTGTGAACAGTGAGCTTGCTCTGCCTGCTAGTGCTAATGTATTTTCTCCTCTTTTTGTCACACCAGCCCCCAAAGGAAATGGACCTAGAGGACCCCACCTCCTGGAGCGTGAACCTGTGGGGAATCCTCAAGCAGAAGTTGGAGAAGCACGGTGCGTCTAACATCCAGCAGCTCTGTGATGTCATTATGGAGGAATGGAAGAGGATCCCAGCAAAAGCCTGAGCAGCTCTGGTGAATTCCATGCCTAGGAGGATTCAGGCACTGCTAGATAACAATGGTGCTCACACAAAAAATATTGACACTTTTGACACTGTTTTAACATGATCACTTAGGGTGTACTCACTTTTGTTGCCAGATATTAATGAAAAGAAAATAATGGCTGTATGTTAAATGCATGTTCACCCAAAAATAAAAAATAAATTAATTACAGACAGTCATCTACCGGGTTAAAATTAGACTGCGGTCACACATGCACAGAGAATGTTTTTCTTCAGACCAAGGAAACCACTATTGCTGAAACAGCAGTCCTTTAGTACAAAAAACTCCAGCAGAACTGTTTAAGATCCAAGTTACTTCACAAAAGACAGAGCAAATCAGCCATTTACTTTTTGTCTTCAACGCAAACCACAAGAGATCCATTTTAAAGTATGTGTGGGTTTAAATTGAATTATATTGTCTAAATGGACTCCTGTCTAAGCATCCACAAGTTCATTTCACGATGAATACAGTCAAGGTTACAAATCTAAACATATTTTCTTGTGAAAATATGAAAACAATACTTTTTAATGACCATACTGACTTGCATGAAATTGAGTTTGAAATGGAAGTCTGCTTTTAATTCATCAAAAGATGAATAAAGGAGTGAGGTAAACAGCTTTAAACTATTTTCCAGCATGCTAACGAGAACAGCCTGTATTTATCTCTCCAAAAGATTTTATAACCTCATGAACAAGTTAACTGTTTAAATGTTTTATAAGAATTGGAGGGCATAAAGACTTGGTATTGTCACATTTTAAACAATATTCCTACAAGTACTGAACATATGAATGTTTATCCTCAACATGTTTTGAACTGTAAAACACCACAATACATGGTAACTATTTTTCCCCCTCATTATGAAAAACAGTGACTTAGTGAAGGCTGTGGTCACAGAGAGAGAAACAGATGCAAACAAGAGGAAAAAAAATTAACTAACAAAACCTATCAAAACCTTCGGCCACAGAAACATCTATAGGCAGCTCAACCTCAATCTTTTGTCACTTTATAACACATGCACACAAAACACACTTGTATGCCATTTTTCCATAATGGTATTTAATTATTTAGGGTGGGAATAAATGAACGCATCTTCCCAGTATGTTATAATGCATCCATGGACCCCAACCAGATTCAATGTCTAACACAAACATCTGTTTCTTCAACATAGATGGTTTATGTCATTGTCAATAAAATTATGATAACTACTTTAACTTTTGTTTCACAGGAGTAAAAAAAAAAAATAATCTTTTGAAGAACAGAATACAGTACATGGAAACTGAATACATGGAAACTGTATTCACAAACACAAATTAAATACATGAATTTGATAACAGAATAACAGAAAAGTAAACTAGAAAACTAGAGAACATTAAATACAACTTAATTTGTGCGACTGTGGGATCTGTGCAGCCTATATATTGTCACTAAGTGAGAAATAAAACAATGAGACCGGATAAAACTCTAATTGGTTCTTTGAAACACAATAAACAAAGCGGTGAAGAGTTTCAGAAGGAGCGCGCGCATCATCGGGGTGACCCGGCGCGCCTCGCGCATCCAGCGGTGCACTCACAATTTTCTAAGACGGTAAGTAAGATGCATTCTGAAAGGAAAGCGAATACCGAGGCATCTATATTGTAAATTCAGAGTTCACTTACGTGGCCCACGGTGATGGGGTTCCCAAGTGAAATGTTCTCCGCTCTCGGCCCGCGATTCTCTGATGCGGGAGCATGTCGCTCGCTTGTACCGGAGACGACTCCCCCGAACAAGTCCCCCCACCAGCCCTCGGACCTCCGGAGTCGTCAAACGCTCCTCCGAACTCGTGAAACACCGCTATCCGTCCCCCGGGTCCACTGCTGGGACTCCTCCCGCTAACAACCGATTGGTTCTGAGGAAAAGAGAGAGAGAACTAGACAGAAAAAAGGATCCAGTGAAAGATAAACAAAGCTTCCATTGGCGAAATGTACAGCTATGACAGAAAAGGTAGATTTAATGTAGTAATACCGGGAAAGAATGTAGAAACCACGTCCTGAGTTAGAGGAGCATTCCTAAAAGCTGGGTGTTTAAGACACAAGCAATGATGTTAATAGTAATGGTAGGAGACGTAATCAACTTCAGTGCCTTCCTGTGATCATACTGAGTTTATTAGAGACTGAGCACACCTGTCTTCCCTCTCTCTCTCTCTTTCTGTGTGCACTGATGGCCTTGGAGGAGAGCAAGAAGTATAATCCGTTCTATGTGCCCTTGTTGTTCTTCCCTGATGAGGGAACTTGATGCTGAAACTCTGAACACTGTGATTGCTTGGAGCAAAATAAAGATAAATAAAGAAACTGTACTAATACCAGGAGAGCAGCAGGTAAAAAGAGGAGACAAGAATACAAGAAAGAGGAGGACAAAGTAAGCAAAGAACGGAGGATCAAAGTGTATACAGTACATAAAGAGTGACTTGCAAGTTTCTTTTTTTCACCCAATGCTTATCAGAAAAATTTACAAATAGAAATAGTATATAGAATATATATAGCTAGCCTATATGTACTATATATATATATATATATATATATATATATATATATATATATATATATATATATATATATATATATATGTAAGAAAATAATGACAATTAAGGAACAAAATTTGAATATTTTTAACTACCTATGGAGACACCCCTTTGTAAATAGCAAAATAATAAAAATAAAATAATATATTATTATAGACAAAATATAATCAGTGTTGTATCATTCAAGGACTTATGAGCACATGCTTTAACAGATTTCACTGTAAATTACAAAAAGTCTCATTAAAAAAAGTATGTCTTGTTGATGATAATATAGGCAAGATTATCTATATCATTATCATAATTATTTTCAGTATTTTACTTATTAAAAGTTTTACTGTACAAGCACACATTCCCACAAAAAGCATCAACAGCTGAATAAACTACTGTGGTTCATAAAAAAAACATTGTGCTGCGTCGCTCAGTGCTTCCTGCAGTGATTGCACTCACATGCATAATAAGAAAGGAAGCACTTTCTATTTTGTTTAATTTCAGCCCACGGACAGATCGATAATGATGACATCATCGGTAAAAGCCTGCAGGCTGACACTTTTCCACCAATCGATCAGTCTGGCAGAGAGTGCCTGCCGAATCGTCTGGGAAAGCTCTCCTGCCACAGCAACAGCTCCAACAGGAAGCAGGACAACCGCCAAACATAGGACACCCACACAGAATTCCCTCGCACTGTTCATCTGTGCAAATAACCCTGACACGTACCATTCACCATCAATGTACTCTATCACAGCAGCAGTTTCTAATGTCTGTATCAGGACTTTCAGAACAACAACATTGATCACCTTTTTTTACATTTGCATTTTGTGTAAAACATGCTAGTATACCAGTATAAAAACTGCCGTAATTTGCAGTGCAGCAAATGCATATTAAACCAGCATGAAAACAAAAACAAAATCATGAATATAAAGTAATATCACACCAGTTTAAAATGTGCAGTAGGACAGTACATGCTATAGCTTTACATTAGCACAATAGTTGGATACAAAATTCTGCCTTCAGGCATCTCTCTATAAATAGCTGAAAATGAGAGGGGGGCGTTCAATAATTCAATTATTCTACCACATTAAAAATGAGAGAGAGAGAGAGAGAGAGAGAGAGAGAGAGAAGGTCATGTGTTCAAAAAATATGCTGTTCCATTTCTCAGTTCATACAAAGACACACAAAAACACACAAAGATTGTGTGCTTGTTGCACCCAGGTGTAACTCATTCAATTGAAATCATAACGAACCAAACTTGTGTACATTGAAAATCTATGTTAAATATATGAAATAAAAGGTCAAGCCAAAATTAAATGTTAGACTTTTCAGAAAAGGTTAATCTATCATCTATATAAAGGACTGATGAATATTTCAAATAAGAAAAAATCTGTTTTGTTCATCATTTACATTGTAAGTAATTGGTGTTGAAGTGTGTAGCTTATCTTTGACGTGGGTGTATAAAATTTACGGTTTAGCATATTACACTATTAAACTGAGGCAAGCAGTACTCCTTTTCCAGTGTGTGTGTGTTTAAACAGTGATGTGGGAGTACAGCTGGGCCCTGGTGTTTGCTGATCCAACAGTGACGCTCAAATAAGACCCATATATTTCCCTCTCTCTCTCTCTCTCTCTCTCTCTCTCTCTCTCTCGCACTCCCTTTTTTTTCAATTTACTTACTCTTTAAGCTCTCAAAGTAATGTGTGTTTATTGCTGTAATAAACAGCATATCCCTGAATCACCCAAGGTAAATTATTCTTATTTGATAATGGTGTCACACATGGACCTGGAATTTAAAGTTTGACTATAGGCTCAGATTTGCTACCATTAACCCAGTGGAAACAGAATAACGCCAGTGTGTGAGCGCGTGTTGTGAACGCGTGAATGTCCTGGTGGATTTCTGAAGACCATCTTTCACTGTCATGTGTGATTCAACATTATAACTACTTGCTAAAAGTACATAATGATATACTGCGCACTGACCATCTCAGCCAAATACTCCCCACAAGTCCTGTTAAATCACCACACACTCTCCCACTACAGCCATTAAAAGTCAAACATCACCTATAACATTCAGTGAACCAAAACACACACGCAAAGACAGAAGAAGAAGCAGGCTCTCAGTGGTTTAAAATAAGCATGTGTGTGTGTGTGTGTGTCCTGTGGTTGAAGTGGTGAATAATGCAACAAGCCCTTTAAAGTTTTATACAGAAAAAAAGAAGTCTCAGAAACCAGATCTGGATTTATACAACAGCCCCTCTCTCTCCTTTCTCTTGCATTAATGCAAAGTCACTGACACGAGACAAAAACTGAAAAGAACCACTGAATTCATGAAAATGAATTATAGACAGAAAGACACACAAAATCTATAAACCCTGGGTTTATACAAGAATGAAGTGAACATAAACAACACTTGAGACACATAAAAGATGCATTCGAGTTTTGCTTGCCATGTATGTAAAACTTTCTCATTCTAAACAGCATTAGCACCATCACTGGTTTTAATTGAAAATACCACTAATAGGAAAAATCATGCCTGTATTAAGTTTTGGAGAAACCTTCACGTGCATGTAAAAAATTTGCAAAGCAGTTTAAACAATTAAGAAACATTAAGTGAATAAGTGTAAATAGGCCATAAATATGAGAGCGATCAGTTAATTCTACAAAGCAGGAGTCTGAGGAGGAACATTTTTTCAGTCAAACTAAACAAAAAAAAAAAGAGCAGAGTTGGCACGTTAAAACCATTCCCACTTTAACCACTTTGGAAACTATTCTATGACTTCCTTTTTCTCATTTTTCTCTTCACAGCCAAAAAAACTCAGTATGGACTACATTACCCATAAGCCCAAGTGCTGGACTCCATCAATTTGCTCTCCATCAGAACCAGATGCTTTCCATCCCTGTTTGACAAATTGATGTTCTTTCAGCTCAGGAATGTCTAGCTCTCCATTATTTGGTGTTCTACACTGCATTTTTTTTTCTTTTTAAATGTACATTTCTCTCCTATCTTCTCTTATCTCATTCTTCCTTGTACAGACATGCTCACATAATGTACATGCTCACATGCTCAAAATCTCTCTCTACTTACCACAAGCCACTGGATACAACAGTCCTATTCAGAGCCTGTAAAGAGACAGATGTAGAACAGTTAACATGTTAAAATAAATTTGGAGTGAAATAAACGGAGCACATGTGAAAAAAATAGCCCAATGGTGAAAAAGAGACTTTTAACATATGCAATAAATACAACAACAAATTTGTTGAATAATAACATTTATATAATGGTTCAAAAGTCATAGATTTCAGTACAAACCCAAACATCTCTTATAAAATACTTCCAGACCAAAATAATTATACTATATAACCACATTCATTTCATAGTCTTAGCTGTTAATCATTTATTTATTATGAATCTTTTATTTGTTTTATTATTATTATGAAGAAGAATACAATTTTAATTTACTCACCCTCATGCCATCCAAGATATGGAATAGTTTGTTTCTTCATGGGAACAGATTTTGAGAAATACTTGCTCACCGGTTGATCATCTGCAGTGAATGGGTGCCGTCAGAATGAGTCCAAACAGTTGATAAAAACATCACAATAATCCATAACTAATCTCCTCCAGTCCATCAGTTAATCATAATCTCTTGGATCTGTGCATATTTCTTTACTGATTCAGACAAGACAACTTTTTCAATGGAGAAAGCAATATTATGGATAGAGGACTCATATTTTAACCAAAAGCAACAGTTTGGAGCTGAAACTGTCTTGATGGTATGGTTCTTACAAACATGCTGCTTTTCACTTCACAAGACATTAACTGATGGACTGGAGTGGTGTGGATTACTTCTGGGTTATTGTGATGTTTTTCTCAGCTGTTTGGACTCTCATTCTGGTGTGTGTGTGTGTGTGTGTTGTAGTCTGTTATGCTTTCTTGATGATTCACTCATTTTATTGAATGCTCAAACAATGCCAGCGCTGTCTGGACCCCAGTAAACACACACACACATAAAGTCCCAATGAATTCTAAGAAGTGACTCGCTCGAAGGAACATGTGTCCTTTTCCATGTCTTCTTGATTTCAGTATATTCAGAGCACTTAGTTCAGTTCTATATAAGTAGGATTAGTATTTTTAGACCAGTAAACCTGAACAGCCCCAAGAGAGAAATAATTCCCAAAAACCATACTTTTTTATCTCACTTTCTCGATCTCTCACTTTCCATCAGATCTAGTCAAGTCATCATCACAAAAAGTGTCAGTGGTCACTAAGGAGGCGGTGTTCCCGTTTCAACTCTTTGGGGATTCATATTATGTCTGGCTTAGAAAAAACCTACTTTAGAGACGAGGCCCAATCGACTCGAACAAAGCCAGAGACTTTTAATCATCCTGCTCCTCAAAGACAAGACCTGAAAGCAAATGTTGAAGAAATAAAAAACAAGCTTTTAATCTTTTCACAAACATGTTAGAATGTTTTCTAGGTAGTGAGCAGAAGCATCCGAATTTGTTGATCAGCGAACAGACTGGCACAATTGACGTCTGGTACAAATGTTGCTCGTAAAGTGAAGTCAGACACATTGACAAACAACTGACCTCCTTGAAATATTGAACACAGAATTGGGGAAAACAGTGTTGTACTAGGCTCTTGCAACAAATAGAAAGTCTTTCAAACAGGGTGAAGCATCTCCTGTCTCGAAATATAGAAGGCATCCACTGTTCAGGTCTTCATTGTGGATAGGAAAGCAAACACCAAAACTCATAGAGAGAAAAGATAGAATTAACCTTCACTATGATACGGCTGGCAATCAATTTTATCCAAAACTATTTACATTGCATTTAAGGTAGACATTTTTACATTTGATCAGTTCTTGTTTTGCTTGGGAATCAAACCCATGACCATGATCTTTCTAGCACTGTTTTCCACGGCAATATGTCTGAAAGAAAAAAAAGTCTCTTTTTTAGGGCTAATCAATGTAGATAATTAGAGTACACTATATTTTAAGGACCCATTCTCACTGTTAATGTCTTATTCTGCATGATTTTAGATCCCTTAACCCATTATCTAAACTTAACAACCTTACAGTCTAAGTAGCAAATTTAACTTATAGTTTTGATTTGAATACACAGTCTTGTGAATTACTTGTGAATAATATAAAGTGTTATCAGCTGTTTGAAAGAAAACCAATGTCGTTTAACAATTAATAGATATTTCTTAGCTCAGAAAAAATATTAATTTAAGAGCAATACTGTACAAATAATAATGTTTTAGTGGACAAATATTGGTAATGCTCATGTTTTGCTCACAGTTTTGATGTGAATGCAATGCACCAAACATCATTTGTTTAAAAAAATCGAAATATTTTAGTCATCCACAGTTCAAATCAGATCTAAAAAAGTTTTCACGCCCATGATCGGAACTTCATGCAACTCCATGGAATTCCATTGATCTCCATCAGGAATGAATGACTTCTGGACTGTCGTCTGTCAGAAATAGTGAAGAGTAAAGACATACTCAGGGTTAAGGGTTTTGCAAGCAGTTGTTGAAGCGAGGTCTGCTATTGTTATCTTGCTGAGGCAGACAATAAAATGTGCAAATATTACTATAGTTTTGCATTGATGGAGGGACCCTAGACCTATTTAGAGAGCTGAATATCATCCATAGATGCTCTTTTGACCTAAGCAACCATCCAGAGCACCTTAGCAGCCACATAACAACACTTACATTGTGGCATGTTTTACATGAGATAACAGTGCTCACACTTTCTTCAGACAATGACAAAAAAATCTTGTTTACTTTGAAAGTTTCTACTGGTTTACATTCCATTTCTCATCTCTGACCTCTCTTTCCATTCTCTCTCTCTGCTCACAGACCACCCGTCGTTTGTTTCTGCTACTTTTCCTTTCCTTGCTTCTCTTGCATTCTGTTCTTCCCTTTCCCTTTGTCTCAGTCTTTCTCGCTCTCAGTCGGACAGTGTTCCTTCTGTGTTGTGACCTGCTTTAACAGTAACAGTAGAACTGAGCTAAAGCAATACCCCAGACTCTGTGAGAGTATGTGTGTGTGTGTGTGTATTTCGACAATTCAGTGGACTAAATGTGTGTTCTCACTGGCTTTAGTAATTTGTTCATTATTCTTGTAAGTGGTGTGCATATACTGGACATTAGGAAACAGGGAAATATTATTTAAATAACAGTCAAACCATCCAGTATTATCATTGCACCCAGCTGACCCTGTGTCTGACCACAGAAGAGTTCACAATGATTTATCTTGAATGGTTCGACTGTCACAAGGCACCTATGCAATTAAATAAAGAACAAATTGACTTTCTGGCATTTTCTCTGAATTCTCTGATATTTTAACAATAGAAATATATATCAGAAGATACAAACAAATCTCAAAAAATTCTCGAACGGTGCTCAGATGAGCAAAACTACCAAAGTCTGCAGTCAAAAGACAAAGATTCCTATATAAACTCACCCAGACATAAAACTTTCTTATTTAATTCTTCCAAAAGATTTGAGCTGATAATTTAATGTCTTGTGTATTCATTCTGTCTGTTAACAATTGTCTCATTCATGGCTGTTTTTATTTCTCCTGAAGAGTTTTATTAGAAACATCTGTTAAAACATAAATGAAACAACCCAAATCCCCATGGAGTCTTCTTTGTAAGAGCCTCTGAGTAACGATTCTTCCTCTGGGTTTATAACATTCACACTAGTCCTGTCATGTTTGAAGAGGAATGTGATGAGGAAATGAGTTTGATAAGCCTAATATCTATAGGGCAAACAGTGGACTAGTTTCACAACAGTAATCAGAAAGTTTAAGTGTCTGGTTGCCAAATGTTTCAAAAAGGACCGAATACAGGAAGTTGGAGTTTCTGTTCCTTCAGCCAAACAGTGCATTAGGAAAGAAGACAACAGGAAATTTTGTTCAAAATAGTCTCAAATTTGTTTATTGCGGCAAAGTTAAGCCAAGTATAGCTCATTAAGTGTGAAGATCAGACTGCTGTGATTCATTTCCTGTTTTCAAATTAGTTTCCAAATGATAATGAGTAGTTTTTTATATATCTACCCGTGTGTGTGTAGAATGTAATTGTATAGGCCTACCTATAATTCGCAGTAATCAGACCCCAAGCAAAGAGACGTTCTCATTGAATACACACGCAGTCTTTCATAGGTAACTGTTTCTCATATTATGTAACTCATATTTGTCTCTGTTAAAGTGTGCTTTAGAGCTTCTGTGAAACATTTGTTGTGTGAAGGCAATAAGTGACAGTGAAGAGAGAGTGTTTATTAACCAAAGCCCTCCAGCTCAGATTGAATGATTGTGAGGTATTGTTCGTGAACACAGTGCGCCATCTGCTGGTAATGACTGATATTAATCAAGGTCTTACAACTAGTTCTAAGTATTATACTTTTTTTATTAGAATATCAACACATCACAGTATAAATTAGTAATCTTATTATTATTTCTCTCCAAACATTTCTCACAAATCCTTATCATAATATTTTAGATTTGTTTTATTAAATATATATATATATATATATATATATATATATATATATATATATATATATATATATATATATATATATATATATATTTTTTTTTTTTTTTTTTTTTTTTGAAATTTTGAAATTGTTATTCTCTTGACTATTACTATGTGATCTTGACTATTTTTAATGATAACTTTCATTAGTCTATTATTAATGTAATACAATAAAAAACACCAGACAGATCTTTTGAGGATGAAAACCAGTATAAATTAAAATCAGTACAGCAAATACTAGGTTGATGTAGAAATGTAAGAGTTACACACACACACACACACACACACACACACACACACACACACACACACACACACATATATATATATATTGATGGTATTATACTTTTGCCATTTTATTGCGTATATGAGTGAAGCACAATAATAAAGCTCATTAGTTACAACTTACTTAATAAAAAAAAAATTAGGGTGTTTAATTTTCATGAAAATGTCACAATGAAAGAAAAAATAACATACTGAAATTGCACAATTTTATTTCAGTGCCAAATTAAGCGCAATACTAATGAGGATGGTTTTTCGATTATGTTAATAGAGTACAAGTTACTTAAATTACTCAAAAATTATTTACTTAATTTAATTATTTTTATTAGATATTTTTAATGAGAGTGCTAAATTTATTTTTTAAATTATATATATATATGTTTTTTTTTTTTTTTAGTTAACATTTTAAATAAAAAGTATTTAAAAATATGCTTATACACTCCTAGTTTTAGACTACTACCAAGTTTGGCTGTTCTGACTTTCAATAGCTGATGATCAAATATCCCAAAACCCATTAAAGCCTGTAAAGCTCATAAATTACTTCTGTTGACTAAAAACCTCCAGGTCGTGTAAGTTCTCTGGTGCCTTGCATGCTCTGCACGTCTGAATTCCCCTCACAGCGCTCAAAGATGCAGAGGCCCAGCTTGGCCTCAGGACTATTGAGAGACTGCACAACTTTCACAAAGGCTCTGAACCGGCACTGATGCTCGAGGAGGCAACACAAGGTATGTTAAACAGGATCTTTTTCTGCAATTTCAGTTCGTTTTATTAGTAAATATCTTTCACTTACCCTTATGTCTTTTGTATGACTGACACTTTCAAGGAAGACAACCGGTCAAACGATCTTCACACTTCTCAAGTGTTGTTCTACAGAAGAAAGTAAATCACAGAGGTTTGAGAGTGATTGAGAGTGATGAGAGTGATTAAATTATGACAGATCTTTTGAGTGGAGCATCCCTTTAATCATGAGTAAATGTTGGAGAAAGAAG
The DNA here is from genome assembly GCF_003368295.1 of Carassius auratus. Classification (NCBI taxonomy): domain Eukaryota; kingdom Metazoa; phylum Chordata; class Actinopteri; order Cypriniformes; family Cyprinidae; genus Carassius; species Carassius auratus. The sequence goes on along the minus strand of NC_039282.1, from coordinate 16,472,519 downwards.
TCATTTATACATAAATATATGATTGGTATATTCACCTCACCAAATGATTGTAAATAAACAATGTTTGCTCTGTGGCAACATACAAAAGTTAGCTAGCTGTTATCTGCTATCTAGTTCACAGGGAAGACCTTCAGATTCCTTATCATTACAATAAACTGAGGCCATTGGCTGTGTGATGCAACCATTCTGTATTCAAAAAGCAACTCACCGAAAATGATGAGCTTGTTTTGCCCCACGGGAAAATGTTCATAAACTGCCATAAAAATATTTTATTTGTTGATATTTTTATGTTGATATACTTTTGTGTGGAGCTCTCATTTAGATAAGATGGCCCTGTTACAACACTACAGTTTCCCACAGGCAATTTTTATTTGGAAATTTTCAAGTTAGCTTCACATCACCTCCAGAAATATCATTTATTGGCATTTTAGTGGCTTTTTAAGTAAAGAGCAACATTTATTGTGTGTGGTTACTTACCAGTGCTAAATTGTACAAGTGTGGTCTTGCACAAATCTTGAATTTCTCAATTCTTTCTCCTAGAAAGCACTGAGATTAAAGACAGACTTTGGAGCTTCTCATATTTTACTCCTGAGGAAAAGGAGCCCAGTAAAGTCACATTTTGAGTCATTTAGAGTTTCAGAAAAGATAAAAAACAATGTCTCACACTGTGCTCAGGTCTGTCTGCAATCAGAAGTCAGAGATCCCAGTATGAACTTATACATTGCTTGTAAAACGTTTCTAACTAAACCAAATGATCTGAGCTGTGCAAGCAATGCAATTAGAAAAAATATCTGAGAGAAAGTTGATACTTACATTAGAGTATCTTAAGAATAAATGAGCAACAACACTGCAAAAAAAAAAATTAAAAAAAAAAATTAAAATCTTACAGTATTTTTGTCTTGTTTTACAGTACAAACATTGAAACATTCTTGGATCAAGGCATATTTAATTGATAAGCAAAATAGCTCAATATATTAAATATTGTTTAAAATAAATAAATAAATAAAACTAGAGATTGGGAAAAATATTCTTGTTTTCCCTTTGGATGATGTATATTTGTCTAACCTTATTGTTTTAAGCATAAACACACTAGCTTTTAATACATTTTGCAGAAAACAAGATTTTATTTTATTTTATGTCGTTTTGCTTCTATAGTAATTTTGCCTTGATTAAACAAATCATAAATATTTTTCCTGGAAAAGAAGAAGAAAAAACTAAATCAGAAATAGTTTTCTCTGCAGTGGACAATTAAATATGATCACAAGGCCATCCAACTCATCAGCAATGTGAAAAGTGTGACCCTTTCCTGCAAATGAGCGATATTATGTAAGCATTAACACAGGCACTCATGCAGAAACTCTCACGCTGACCAACAAAAACAGGACAAAATCTGATTTCACTCCTTACCCGAATGAAAAGTTTAGATTGGGAGAAACTCATCTGTTAAAGCAGCTTCATAAAGATGGGTTAGAAAGACAATTACTGTACTGTTCCTTTCATCACACACACACGCAAACAAACACACACACACAGAAGTGACTCTAGGTGTTCTCCTCCTCTCTCAAGCACTCCTAATTGGCCACATGCTGAGTAATGTGACCAATGAGTTTCAGGGCCGGCTCTCTTCATTGAGTGTGTGTTTGTTGGAGTTCATCAGTGCGTTTGACTCTTTGGTGTCTCCTACAGAAGGATCTGGATTGGTTTTACACTCCGGCCGAGGATCTACGGTTCCTCAAGTTCTAGATCCTGCTTGAACATCTCTAAAGGTTTGACACTGTCGAAAAACACTGAGGAATCCCTATTTAACCCCGAAGAGAGAGAATTGGTGAGTAAAACTGGTGTGTGTGTGAGTTTTATGCTCTGTTAGAGAAATGATTAGATAAGACTTACAGCTGGAAGAGAAAAATAGAAGAAATTTTACCTTGGTTGACCATGACTAATCACAGTCTCAGCAGACAAACTCTCTATTAAAAGCAAATCAGCATCCACATCTTCACAGGGCAGTGTTTGTGTGTGTGTTTTTATGAATAATTGTTTATTCATAAAGGATTTCGTGACATCTACCCCCCCATCCCCAAAAAATAGTCAAAAGCTACTGACTTTAATGTCATTCCTAAAAATGAGTTATTTATTTATTTATTTATTTTACCTGAACACCAGAGGTGATAAAAAATAATAATAATAATATTCCAGACCAGAAACCAATGCAATGCAATGAGGACCGGATCTGTCAAACTTAAAAATAATAAAAATAGCATTATAAAATCAGCCGTATACAGATTGTAATGTAGGTCTTCCCTTTTGCCAAAGCTATGAAACGGAAACCAAATATATAACATTGTAATTTGACATCAAGCATCTTTGCCCTGTAGCAAAAATAAACTTTTAAATGATGCTCTATTTCTCACACAAAGCTATCATATGACTATGAATAGAGTGTATGAGTAATATAGACTACTTTTATAGTAATTTTATGATGCTTTTAGTCATTTTGGATCAGATTCAGACCCTTTTTTACAAAATGTGGCAAGGACTCTTAACATTATATATATGTTTTATATGTCGTATTATATATATGTTGTATTTCAAATGTACATTTTAGGGTAACTGTCTTTAAAATATCCATATCTCTCTCTTTCTCTTCTCCCTCTTTCACACACACACACACACACACACACACACACACACACACACACACACACACACACACACACACACACACACACACACACACACACACACACACACACTTGAAATAATCATTTACCCATGAGCACACCAGACTCATTTGCACTCTGACACATTGAACTGTGTGCAGTGGAGAATCACTCAGATTTAATCAGACCAAATCTCTGGTTAAACTCGTAACTAAAATCACCGAAACAAGACACATTTTTTCCATTCTCATTCAGCTTGAAGTTCACACAAGTAAACCATGCACGACATGTGCTAAAGTTCAGATACAGTGCTTACAGTAACTGACAGCACCATCTCAACCTCTCTCTCTCTCTCTCTCACACACACACACACACACACACAGACACACACACAAAGGTCGGGGTTAATCTTATATCCAGGAATCAGCTACTCATTGTTTTGCTATTGTTTCTCATGTGTTGAAGAAAGCAATCACAAGGTGAGAAGTCATTGAGGTAGCTTAATAATTGCAAGATGTCAATCAAAGATATGACTGATGAAAGGGGAAAAAGAAATAAAAGAAAATAAAGAACACATCCTGAAATGCAAAGAAAATGATGCTCTTAGCTAGATTTATTCAAAATACATTATTAGATTTTTAAATAATTAAACAATTTGTATCCTAGAAATCACAACAAACTGAAATACCATTTTCCTTTTCAAATAATTATGCCTTGATTTAGGATATTTCTGAATGTTAGAAAAATAAGATAAAAAAATGTTTTTGCAGTGTATAAAAAAAAGAATGAAAGAATGCATGTGTAAAAAAACAACAACAACAAAAAAATATGACCAGGGTCATGCCATCATCTGAAAGCCCATCATTCATAAGCTAATGAAACCTTGTGTGAAGACAAGCAACAATGGTTATGTGGCAATGACTCATGCTCTGTCTGCAAAGGGTTTGTGTAAATGAATGGCATTTATACGTGTGGAGCCATAGCATCAGATGTGCAGAATGTGCTACACTAGACTCACTAGAAGTGGATCCATGGAACCAGACACATAAAGAGACGTGTGTTTTAATCGCCCCGTGGCGGATCCGATCACATGAATTACATGCGCCGGAAACACACACACAGCTATGGTCTACTGTGATTTATCATGTGATGGATTCTCTCATGAAGTTTAGGTTAAGATAGAAAACGTTCATGTTCTTGTCTAATCGAATGTGCACTTCAGGGACCAGGGGGTATATTGGGCCAGAATGATCCTAGGGTGGTGTTAACTCTCATTGAAGAATTAAAAACAAATTATGATAGAATTATATACAGTAACATTCGCAATAAATGTGTCCTCATTTCTGATAGACATTAACTGAATGTATCAACTATACAGGCAGAAACAGTAATTAAATAAATACATACTTTATTAAAAGTTTTACAATTACGCTTTGAACCCAGACCAATTCATGCATTGCAAGTTTCTGTATATATATATTTGGTATAATTTGGTAATTCAAATCCAACTGAAATAAACAAACATTACGTAAAAACTTAAACTTGAAATCTTAAAAATTTTAATGAAAATCATAAATGAAAAAAATAAACTAGAAATTTGAAAGTCTACTTTTCAGTCCTAAAATTACTACAGCTATCTATTCTATATATCAGAGTTGTAATGGATACAGTTACCATAAACATATGAAGAATCAGAACTGTTTTAAACATAATAAGAAATATTTTGGGCACTAAATCTACATATTAAAATGATTTCTGAAGGATCATGTGACACTGAAAGAAATTTAGAAATTTGCCATCACTAGAATAAATTACGTTTTAAAATACATTTAAATATAATTTTTTTACGCTACAATTGCCATATTTTTGCCTAAATATATCCTTGGTAAGCATAATTATCTTTTTTTGTGTGTGTTTTTTTGAGCTATATATATATATATATATATATATATATATATATATATATATATATATTTTTTTTTTTTTTTTTTTTTTTTTTTTTTTTTTCAGTAAATATATTTATGTAGTAATATGGCAAAATGCATTCTACATTGAAACAATCATGTCATATTTTGTCTAAGTTCACCAGAAAAACCCAGAAATCCCATTTTAACCTCAGATGGGGATCAAGGTCAGGGCACAATTTGTAAAGATTGAAAGCAAAGCTCACTCATCTTCAGGCATGAGGAAAACATTCCCTCTCCTCACCAGGAGAGAAGCCAGAGGGCAAGTTAACATTTGTTAAATGAAAATGTGACACTCTCCTCTTATTTACAGTTTAACCTGAAGTGTTGGCCTCCAAACATCCTCAGGCACTTTCATTTACTGCACCAGCATAATATTTACAGACACATTTAACTTGTTATACAAGGGGCTGGTACATTATTCTTTCTCATGTTCTCTAGCACACAATCTAATATCATTAAGCAGCGTGACACATTGGAAAAAAAAAACATTCCTTTTTTCTTTTTATTATTATTTCAGTGCTTTGCTTTTTAGTGTCAGACTAACTACTTGCAGTCGTTTGGTAGAGAGAGAGCTCAAAAAAAAAAGAGTGGATTAAACACACATTCCGGCTGTCTTTTCCACACACACACCCCACTGAGAAACATCACTAATTAAGTCACATCAGTGCAGAAGTACACACACTACACATCTCTCGCAGTAATAATAACACTGGTGACTAATGTTCATACTGCTGGTTTAATGTCAAAGGAATAGTTCACCCGAAAATCTGACGCCGTCATCCTTAATGTAGTTCCAAACCCAAAGAGAGAAACGTTTTATATTTTGACAGCTTTCAAGTGCCAAAAAAGGAAAGAAATCACCATACAAGTAGTTATTGTGTTAATACATAACTTGGGCACTATTTCAAGTCTCCTGAAGCAATACAATACCTTTTAGTGAGTGTAATATTATTTATGTATACTATCAAAAGATTTAGTAATATTTCAAATTATCTTTTTCTATCAGTTTCCTTTTAATTTTGTTGTGTGCTTTGGTCATTTAGTTTATATATATTTCTTTATAGGTTTAATTTTTTATTACTTCAACAATGTTTTTGTCATCACTTTTCAGCTTTAATTTCAGGTTTAGTAATTTTGGTTAGTTTAGTCATTTCTGTTATTTGCTTAGGCAACAGTTCTAATTTTCATTTACATTTCTGAGGTTTAAATTGTAAGATTATGATTTTAATCTATTGTTTATATCATATTATTTCAGCTTTATTCCAATTACAGAAAATTTCTCTTAATTACATCAAATCTGGCACCATTTTTAGATTTTAAAAAATGTGCATTACATCACTTATTCACCAGTGGATCCTCTGCAGTGAATGGGTGCCATCAGAATGAGAGTCTAAATAGCTGATAAAAACATCACAATAGTGTGTGTGTGTGTGTGTGTGTGTGTGTGTATGTTGACAAGTGATTGAAATTTCATTTTTATATATTTCATTAGAAGAAGTGAACTTTCCCTTTACAAACATCAGATCTTCATACGCAAAAGTGCAGAAATGCAGCATGTGTAACTGATATCAGGTGGTCTTTGCTAATTTTTCCAGGTGTCAACCACTTGCCAACTTTCCATCACCATGACAAGCACCACCAGCGACCAAAAGGCCGTGTCCTGTGCCCTGATGGCCAAACCTCAGCGTCAGCGGCTGGTCAGTAAGGACGGACGGAGCCTGACGCAAGGCAATGCCCCGGGCTCCAGAGAGACATGGTTTGGGGCCATGCGGGACATGTGGGGGACGTGGCTGGCACTGCGCTGGAGATGGGTGGTGCTGGCGTTCTGCGGTTCCTTCCTGCTTCACTGGCTGCTGTTTGCGGTGTTGTGGTACCTGCTCGCCCGTGTCAACGGAGACCTGGACGTGCTCGACCATGACTCCCCACCACCCGGCCACGTGCTGTGTGTCAAACACGTGACGGGCTTCACCGCCGCCTTCTCTTTTGCTCTCGAGACACAGTTGACCATCGGGTACGGCACCATGTACCCCAACGCTGACTGTCCGACCGCCATAGCCCTGCTCGCCCTGCAGATGCTGCTGGGACTCATGCTGGAGGCCTTCATCACTGGTACACCACAGTCTTCTTCTTCACTCTAGAAATCTGCATGATGACTATGTAAGAGATTTAACTCTCCTTGGAAATTAGGATTTTAAATTAGTTTTTTATTTACTGGAATATTATATTAGCTTAATCGACAAGCACCTGCATAATAAGAAAAAATCAAGGCTGCATTAAAAAAACTTTTACAATAACTCTTATTATAATTTGTTTATCATTTGTCTTGTCAAACCTACTTTTTTAAACAAAAAATTATTACACAATAACAAATTAAACAAGTTATCATTTTTTATTAATTTTATTGCTTTACAAAATTTTTCTATTTGCAGTTTTGTTCTTTCAGTTCCTTTCTATTCTATTTGTTCTACATTCAACATTCTGACAGAAATGAAAAAAAAAAAAAAACATAAATCTCACAATGACCTATAGATGAGGACTTCAGATATATGTAGAGTCAGTCATGGGACTGAGTTCCCATGCTTTTAGGAGAGCACCAGTAAAAGACTCTTTTATGGGTATATTTGAAATAAAACCTATCACGAGTACACTGCCTCTGAACTACAGTACAGGGTAAATGTAAACGCATCACAAATCTGGCTTTGTAGAAGACAGTGCTGCTACTGAAGTCCTCAGAGGAAATGCAAAAGGGCTTGTAGATGTCCTGCTATTGAACTAGAAAATATAAATGGATGTAACAGTATGCACTTGATCCTACTTTAGATTTTTAGTTTAGTTTTAGAGCCACCCATAAACACAAATACTGTAAGTGAACTGACAAATGAACTTTCCAAGATAGAAATATTATTGAGGTTCACAGTAAAACCTGGAGATACCATTCCTGTTCATTTTGATGGCAGTTTATCACTGGCGGCCCAGGGGACACTTGCACAATCTGCATGCTGCCATCTTGGCTCAAATGCAACACACATAAGACAATCAGCTGAGCCGCAGATGTCATGTGACTAATCACCCTGCTTGAGTAACTATCCTGTGCTTTGATACCAAAGACAACAGACAGAAGGAAAGTCCATTTACAAACATTTATTATAATATAATGAAACATTTGCTTACATACATATCACACACATATATATATATATATATATATATATATATATATATATATATATATATATATATATATATATATATATATATATATATATATATATATATACTGTCAGCATAGAAAATAAAAATGTAGTTACAAATTCTACCAGCAGGGGTTGACTGCTCCTGTAAACTAAATGGGTACTTTGAGTGTTTTTGACCAGGATTGGGCAAGAATTATGATTGTGAACAAGAAGTTGAACTGTAAATAAAGGAAGGGGAATTCACTGAAACACAATTCAGATAATGGTAACAAATAAATGCAGTTTAATAAAATTTAGTTTTTTTTTATATATTGTTTATTTAGAAAAAAATCTAATGACATTTCAAATAAATCTATGTCTGTAAAGAACTTTTAAAAACCTTTATTTCTTGAATTATTTATTATACATTGTTTACATTTTAAATCCTTAAATTCAGTTTCAGTTTTTATTTATTTACCCTTTTAACCTTTTTTACCTTACTTACCTTATTATTATTATTGTATACACATGTTCTATTAATACTATTATTATCATCATTAATTGTTAAATGATTAGCAGTTTTATTAAGCTTCATTTAATTTCCTTTTTCATCATTTCATCCTCTTATGTGCATTTGTGCCAAAGTTTGTCCAGATGAAAAATAAAAAAGTATAAATCTTCTATTGTTATTATTATCAATATTTATTTTGCAGTCTATTTACTTTGTTAAATATTATTTAATTCTGTCTTCCCCCCTGCTCAGGTGCATTCGTGGCTAAGTTCTCCCGGCCTCAGAAGCACTGCGGTGGGATCCTGTTCAGTCCTCAGGCCGTAGTGTGTGAGGTCAGAGGTCAACGTTGCTTAATGTTCCGTGTCTGTAACCTGCTTCCACGGCCGCTGGTGGATGTGTGTGTGAGCGCCGTTCTCTACGAAGAACATGACGATCACGAACTCCACCAAACCGCGATTGAATTCAGTGTCGATAACCTGGGGTCACGACCTTGCCCCCTTTTCCTGTCACCTCTGACTTTTTATCACCCTCTAACACCATCCAGCCCTCTAAACAATGCCCCAAACACCAAACACTTCGAGTTGGTGGTGTTCCTCACCGCTTCTCAGGAGAGCACAGGCTCTGGGTACCACAAGAGGACGTCCTACCTGCATGACGAGATCCAGTACGGCAGCTGCTTCACCAAGGTGACGTCTCAGCACGGAAAAGGCCAGAGCAAAGCCAAAAGCATGCGCTATTTTGACACGCAGCCCTGTCCACTCACGCTCCCAAACACACACACCAGAGATGCACTGGAGAAAGAGCATGTGGTGGTCCAGAATAACGGAGAAGGCAGTGAACGGGTGGAGTAGTGTATGATTTCATAAGAATTCTCCAATCATGAAACAGCCATTTCATTTCACAACACAACCTCCAGATTATGACTTTTTAATCCCAAAAGACACCCCGTCCTGTTAGTAACCAATCAAAACCATTTTTGCTGCTACGGACACATTTGTGTTTTCCAGAGCAACACAGATGAGTGACGGCTGATTGAGATATTGTTTTCATATGGCAATAAGAGGAATCTCCAATGTTTTATGATTGTAACTGACCACCTTCATCCTGAATCCACTGACAGCACAAAACCAAGTTTGAGCTCTCATTTATTCAGCGCCTGGACATAGTCACTGCAAACCCTGTCTGTATCTGAGTCAAGGGCTCGTTTTTTAAATATGAATTATTAAAGCACTGCATGCTGCTGGGTAGATTACTTACAAATTATAATATGTTACTGATTACAAATTACATGATGGAAATGATAGTGAACAACACAAACTATTGGATCACACATATTAGGTAATGTATTCTGACTACTTTTGGATTACTTTGATTTAAAATATATTCCATCCATGAAGTGTATAAAACATAACATTATGCTAGAGATTCATGAATGAACTACAGGGGGGTTGTGAATTGATAAAAAGCAGGAAGACTTTCTATGGCGTTATTTCCCTTTCAAATGTCGAGAGCGCATAATTGTAGCGCGAAAGTACATTAATTTGGTGCGGGAACGCGAATCTCTCCCTCGAAAGATTCCATTATAAGAACATTATATTCCGCGCGCGAGCAGAGAGATTCGCGCTCGTGCACATTATATTCCGCGCGCGAGCAGAGAGATTCGCGCTCGTGCACATTATATTCCGCGCGCGAGCAGAGAGATTCACGCTCGCGCATCATATTAATGTACTTTCGCGCTACAATTATGCGCTCTCGACATTTGACAGGGAAATAACGCCATAACTTTCCAAATGCATGAAAAAAGTAGAATTTTAAAAATGAAAACGATAGAGAGAGAGAGAGAGAGAGAGAGAGAGAGAATAATAATGGCAAACAAATTATGAATAATTTACTGCCATTGTGTGAATAATATGTTATAATGTTATCTATAAAAAAGTAACTGTAATCTGATTATGAGCATTTTATAATGTAACATTCTAATTACAAGTAATTACATTACATTTTGTTACATCACATAATCCAGATTACATGTAATCAGATACCCAGCACTGGTTACACAGACCAATGTCAGCCTTGTCCATAAAGTATTTTTATCAAAATGCATGAATGTTAGGGATAGTTCAACCAAAAATGAAAACTCTGTCATCATGCATCATCATCTTTTCATATATTAATAGAGTGTTGCAGTGATGATCCGGAAATTCACATCACCCTGGTTCCCTCAGAAAAAACTCAATAGCATTTTTCCACAGTTGTCTCTATTATTGCATAAATTGTTAGGTGGGCAACAAAAGTTTATTATTCGCTTAACATGGGCTATAAATATACAACATTGGTTGCATAACTTTAATGCCAGCACCATTAATCTTCCAACAACTGTTTCAGTCTTTATTTATAACATTTTCCCTGAAAGTCTTGAGTTGGAATAGTTTGTAAGAGTGTGATTATAAACACAAAGAGGCTGTAAAAGCAGACTAGAAGTGAGAAGTTGAGTTTATCTGTTCTGTGTGAATCTTTAATGTCCCGAACAGCCTCTGCTGTCCCATTTAGACACTTGTTAGCGACCTCCTTTGAAAAAAAGTACAAGAAAAATCACAAAGGAGTAGTACTGACAGAGTTTTATATTGTAGAGTAAAATATCTTGAGCTTGTGTTAACCAGATACCTAAAATTCATCTATTTAACCAAAACCCCATGCAAATAACCCATTGACTTCAGAAACCAGACATGCACAAATGCTTGTTTCTGGGTTTTGGCCTCTTTTGTCCTATTTGTTTGAACTATACCTTTAACGTATTCATTAACACCCCTATCAAGTGCCTAAACTTTTCTTTTTCACCAAAGTCATGAAATGGGCTTTTGTATGGAGAGAGAGAATATTGAACTGAATATTAACAGTGATGTAAATAATAAAGTATATAGATAAATACATAGAGTATTTACTAGATTATTTTTGGGAAAGAAAATCTCAATATTATCAGTGCAATGCAATATATGCAATAAAACTAATCTAGAATTAGCACAGTCCTGCTGGTGGCACAACACTGGATGATTTTTTACTCTGTAGGTGATTATATAGCACATGTATTGTCTGTCTGTCAATCAGGAAACACTGATTGCTTTCACTTTATTATTATATGTATAAAACATGATTGTTAAAGTCTGGAAGGCTGGAAAAGAATTGTAGTAATTCAGTTTCCTGCAAACAGGCAACTAATCTTTTTTTTTTTTCAATGTACACTGAGTGAAAACTGATCTGTAATAGAAATGTCTTTATTTTAATATGTGGAAAACAAGACTGGATTAAAAGATCTGTGAAAATGTTGTTGTTGTTTTTGTTGTTTTATCCTTACAGATCATTTTATGCATTTTATACATTAGCAGTAAATCTTATACAGTTAAACACAATTTATGTCAACAACACACTTTATAGTGCATGTTTTTTAACCAAGTCCTGTGTTGCCACCTACAGAAAACTGAGATAACAACAATTACTACATTTTGCACGTATGGAATAAACCGAAGCAGTTTATTTTTGCCTTGAAAAAATTAAGTTATTATTATTTATTTTTTTTATAAAAAGTATTAAAACTTAATAAAAATCACTAAGCTAAACTAATATATGAAGCTTATTCAGAATATTAATAAACACAATAATACTATATAATTAACACACACAAAAAACACTTGCCATATAGGGTCTATAATATTATTTAAAAAAGTTGAATATAATATAATATAATATAATATAATAAATTATTTTTAAAAAGTATATTAAATCATATTGCAATATAATAATACAATAAATTCACTGAAATATACACAAACTCTAATTAAAAAAAAAACTTGCTTTTTTCTTTTCTTTTTTTTTGGAAAACTACATTGCTTTAATGGGCTCTTTATACATTGATTTAACTGGCAAAAAATTTGTGTTACAGGTAGATTTTATGAGCATCTGATCAAATACAATTAACCAAAACTTAACATTTAGCTGACAAATATGTAGAAAAAAAAGTTGACAAAAAGGAACAAGATGCATGATTAAAATCTATAAAAAAAAATATATATATATTTCTCAACCCTTTGTCTCCATGGTTTCTTTTTTCTCAGTTGGTCATAATCAATATAAAGTCCACAACACCAACTTTGCATGTATTTAAAATTATGATTAACACTGAATAAGTTTACAATAGTTTTACAACTTTTTAGTTTCTAAAAATATATACTGTAGTTGCTTAGATTAAAATAAAAGAACAATCTAGTCTATTAGAGTTGAAGTCTCCTGAAATTTCACTTGTATCATCTGGTCTTTCCTCAGCCGGCACCAGCAAAACAAATTCCTCATTATGTATTTCAGGATAGCTGTAAGTGGCTAATAATGCTAATGCTACATGTTCAGTGTCCCGCTGTGGTTTTGATTACACATAGGTGTGAGGTACGAGAAGCAGTGTGTGCATGCGTGTGTGTGCTTGTGTGCAAGTAAACTGTGCTCTATAAAAGAGCAATAGTTTAGGAGCAGAATGTGGACTGCAGCTCTTTAAATGCAACATGCCATTGTTTTCTTTCAAGTTCCATCCTCTTCTTCTCTTCTTGTTCCTCTCGTATCTCTGCCTCAAACTTACTGAGCACAGACAGAGCCTGAACCTACAAAACACACACAAAATATGAATAAAAAACATTTCTGTTGAATGTGTCATTTGCCTACAACATAAAAATAAATGTATTACTATTGCTGTAGTCCTGCTAAAACAATTTATAAATTATAAATGTTCTTGTTAATTGTGTTACTAAACTAAAAGTACTAAAAAAAACTAAAAGTACTAAAAACAGTTTTCATTAACTTAAATTAAGCAGAAATATAATATTAGATTAAAAAATATATATTTAAAATAAATTGGTACTAAAAGTACTGCAAACAAAACTGAAATACAAATCAATGTAATTGTTATATTAAAAATGTATTACAATTATAATATTTTATAGTATATATATATATATATATATATATATATATATATATATATATATATATATATATATATATATATATATATATATATATATATATATATATATATATATATATAGTGTTTAAAATAACACTTTCCGTACAGAATCTATAATATCAAATAGCAACATTTCCCAAATAAGATTATGAAAATGAGAAATGAAAAATGCTCATTATCATAATTTTTTACAAATACAAATATAATGTAACTATTTAAATAACTACTAAAAATAAAAAGTGTGCATAATATTTCATTATAATAATAAAAAATGCAATAAAGTTCACTAAAATTTAATAACCTTATAAAATAATATAAACGTAATATAATATAAAAAATAATAAGCCTATAACCTAACCTAAACATTCAAACATTGTTGTAAAAATTTGACACGTTATTTAATAAAAAAATAATATTTTGAAAGTTTAACATTACTAAAGTTATTAGAATGTACTTTAAATAAATAATTTAAGACTCAGAGGTTCAGTTAAAATTATATGTGTTTTATAACAACTGTCCTTGATGTATTATTTTCAGATGTCATGCTTTCATGTACTTACTCTACATGACCACAAGAGGGAACCTCAGAACATGAGAGTAGTGCTGGCCCATGCGTCAAAACACACTAACATAAACCCCACTAACCTTTGCCTCAAAGAAGGCCCTCGCTCCAAGAACCACTTCGGTGGAGACGTCGATCTCTGAAAGTTGAGCCAGAGCCATCAGTCCGCTCTCCTCCTGCAGCTCACCTGCTGCGACCCTCCGGAAGATCAGCAGGAACTGACGCACAGATACACAGATTAGGGTTATAGGGATATTTCAATGGCTTGGAAGGTTATCAGCATTTCTATGCTATTCTAAAAACAAACACAAAAGAATCAGATATCAGCTGTGCCATGTCCACACTTAAACTGAAAGATACTGCAGATCTTTCCCCTTTAACAACTATAGAGTATTTAGTAAAGAACATTTTCTTTAGTATATACTGTATCGAGATCAGCATCTGACACACAACAGACAGACTGTACTGAACACACACTTGCTCTGTCACCGAGAAGGGTCTGGCTGCAGACCTGCACTTGCACTCTCAGAGAGACAGGGGTAGCTGCAGCCTGGAGCAATGGGTGCGCCGAAAGGTTGGGGCATGGCAAAAGGTAGGGGCGTGACAAAAGGTTTCTCATTAGTGGAAGGAGTTTTACTGCTGGCCAATCAGCAGCTAAATATACATTTACGTAATAGGGCTTGGGCGCCAAGTTGCATTCTGGGACGTGGCGGCCATGTTGCCAGCTTCGCGAATGTAAACATACAGCCAGTTGAAAGAGAAGAGCAGAGTTGGTAGAAAGAAAAAAAGATGTCAAAATCGCGAAAAGGTTGTGGGATTTATATGGATACGCTAAATAGGGATGCCAGGGACCGGTATGTGGAAAAAATCGGCACTATTAACGTTTTGGATCCATATGAAATTCCCAACAAATAGTGGAGTACCGACGGAGATTTTATGCAGCACGTTTGCATTACAGATATCTTCGGCTACCTTGTTTTTTTTGTGAGCGCCTAGCATACACTTCAGAATAGTTCCGAAGCTACAAGTCAAGTCTCATGTACAGTTCACAAATAGATGGGTTCAGGAGCTGCAAATCATAGAAACGGAACAACGGCAAAACAGTATACAGTAATCCGGTGTTACGGTTTAACTGGTTACCGTGTTATCTGGTGACCAACTTCCTGTTTAGGTCTCCGATGCAGATGTGCTGGAACGACGGCAGCAGATTCGCCGATTCTGAAAGCACAAACTGATGTGATATTAAGTGTCTAATAAACGCAGACTTGCTCATTGCATGATTTTGATATTCTTGCAGAGATAACAAGTTATAGGTATGATAGCCCGTAGCGGCTAACAGGCGCGCAGATTGCACTGGGGAAGGGGGAGGGCATAACTCCCCCAGATTCATAGTAACCAGATCCGTCCCCCTCACTTTCTTAATGAAAGGTTATATTGGTAAACAGAAGATTAATCTGAGTTTCCGCGATGTACATTAGACCCGGCCCGCCGCTCCTTTAAACATGTGAAACACGCTTTTGACCACTGTGTCTGACCGAGTCCCAAAACACACTTATTGAGAATGAGAAGTTGTCGTCATAGCACAAAGCCCCTCCCTCGATATCACAGTCTCCGCCACGTTGGAAGGATACCGGCGGCGAAACAGGATTGTTTACATGTGTTGTTAAGAGGAGGTTCTCGCAATTCTGCACTGTTTTACCATGCCTGGAAGTTACTGCTGCGTTAAAAAACTGCTGCAGTACCTCACACGATACATATGGAAAACATAGGAACAATGAAATACAGCTTTTTTTAGGTTACACCAAGCGCAAAACAGCGGTATTTGGAGAAGCTCTCAAGCATACAAAATATCGACCCATACGAGCTCCCTGCAGCAGCACAGAGACCTGGACCATTTACCTCCATGCACACATATGGACATTGGGAATTATATTTTTGGTTTAAGTTCCTACACAATGCAGGAGTTTAAAAGTCACAAGTCCTTGGAAAGTTACGAGGCTTTCTGCTGTGGCTGGGTCCATTTACAGCAGGTGATGAAAACAGTGTTGTACTGGCCAAGGTAAGTTTATTCACATGCGTTTTAGCGTATTGTAATTACATTGCATTTAGAATGCACTTCTTGACCAAAATGACAAAGAAATTAACTGCGAATGAACACTAGATTGTAACGAGATGTTCAATGTATACGAACGTTTCCAACATATTTTGATGTAGGCTAAAGCTGTGTATGTTTAGTTATAATTTGATTTTAACCCAATGACACATACTGTACCAGGTTTTTTTTGTTGGGGGCTGCAAAGTGGACAAACCAGTTCTGGGTTAGCTAGGGTAGTTAAATGTGTGATTCCGAGATGTAAATGTCCGGGTTAGATTAAGCCATTAACAGCATGAATGCAAAGTGATTTACATCGTAAACAATATAATTCCCAATGTCCATATGTGTGCACTGAGGTAAATTGTTTAGGTCTCTGTGCCGCTGCAGGGACCTGCCTGAGAGCTTCTCCAAACACCGCTGTTTTGCGCTTGGTGCGAGCTTGTTCCTGTAAGGTTCCCTTTCTTTCGCCTCATGTTTTTGCATTGCTTTATTTTCTCCATTTTCTTTCGCGTATTCGTAGATCCGTCTCGATCTTTTCCGCCGACAAAATAAATGCGCAAAAATGAAAGCGCTCTGAAATGTTTAGTCGCGCCTCTGTGAAGTTCTGAAGGCATTGCCCCTAGCAACAGATAGCGTATCCTTCCATCATGGCCGACCTGCTCAGACCCCTCCTATCAACCCAAATCGGCACGTGACTCCTCATTCTCAATAGCCAATCAGCGGTAAGGGGGCGTGCGTATCTTGTCCTGATAGCGAGAAGAGAGCGGCGCGCTCAAATTGAGTGCACAGGACGCATACTACATTGAGAGAGATGGTGGATAAAAAAGAGGGCTTACAAACAAGCAAGAGGTAGGACCCGTGTAAATATCGGAGCAGCTTTCCAGCGGTGGAGAGAAACTCAAGGATTGGGAAGGGCTCGAATCAGACGCCGAGGTTTATTTTTGATAAGTGAGTAACGTTAACGATTTTGCGTTGTTTCACACAACTTATCCATGTTGGCTTTTGTTTGAATATGCTTGTGTGTCATCTTCGCATGTTTCCGCAATCGTTGTTGCCATGGTTGCGTATGCACGTGTGGGGTTAAGATTTCAAAATAGGGGCGATGCACGGTAGCTGAGAGCGCTCAACTTCACAAAACACATTCAAATAGAAAAAGCACCAGCAAAATTAAGAAAACATCTTCATCAGTTTGACAGCACACTTGCTGCAAATATTCAACACAATGAAATACAAAAACAAGCTACAAATGCTCACAACACAAAACAAATACAGAAACGCTCTGCAAATACTCAACACAAAGAAATTACCCCAACAAAAAGAAAATGTAAACAATGTTTTTTTTTTTTTAGTATTGATTACCATTTGTATGTCCATATTTGTACAAATACCATGGTTAAACTGTTGTTATAGTAGTAAATCCATGGTTAATTTGTCAATGATTAGAGTAACCATTTTTGTTAGCTTTTTTATATAATAAATGTATTTATTAATTAATTAATTTCAATAGTAAAACCACAGGCTATGGTTAGTTTTTGTAAGGTAAGCTGTAACAGTAAGTTAGCCAGCTTACATAACCTTTCACAGTTAAAGAAATTATGTATTTAGTCAGCTTATTTAGGCTAATAATATCCATAAAAAAGCTAAGGAATCGTATGACCAGGATTGTTAAAATAAACAAAATATATTTTTTCAGAGCAAAGATTTATAAATTATGTGCCAGCTACATTTGTCACTTTACGGTTCCCTTAAATATTTCCGATCTGGTCTGTGTTTTTGCAGCACATTTCTTTGTTTTTATAAAGAAGTATTTGCAGCACGTGTTGTCAAACTGATGAAGATGTTTTCATAATTTACTGGTATTTTTGTCATTTGCAGCATGTTTCTCTCTCGGCCACCGTAGCAGGTCCTGTTGGGGTATGGGTGTGTTTGTTTTGGTGCTAAAGAATTGGGTCTGGGCAGATGCAGGCTGAAGCACAATAATAGTCTAACCATTACTTTACTCAATACTTGGTTGGGGCTTCCAGGTTGATTTGATAGTGGTCTTCAGCTCCTCTGTATTGTTTGTCAGTTGTTACTTATCTTCCTCTTCACAATACCCCATAGATTCTCTGTGAGGTTCAGGTCAGGTGAGTGGGCTGGCCAATCAAGCACAGTAATATCATGGTCAGCAAACCACTTGGAAGTGTTTTTTTCACTGTGGGCGGGTTCTAACGTCCTGCTGGAAGAGGAAATCAGCATCTCCATAAAGCTTGTCAGCAGATGGAAGATGGAAGTGCTCCCAAAATCTCCAGGTAGATGGCTGCATTGACTCTGGACTTGATAAAACACAATGGAGCAACACCAGCAAACATCACAGCACCCAAATCATCTCTGACTTCAGAAACTTCACACTGGACTTTGGATTCTGTGTCTCTCCATTCATCCTCCAGACTCCAGACCTTGATTTCCAAATGAAATGCTAAATTTACTTTCATCTGAAAAGAGGACTGTGGACCACTGAGCAACAGTCCAGTTCTTTTTCTCCTTACCCAAAGTGAGATGCTTCAGACGTTATTCTCTGGTTCAGGAGTGGCTTGGTTCTAGGAATGTGACGGCTGTAGCTCTTTTCCTGAAGACGTCTTGAGTGTGGTGACTCTTGATGCGCTGACTCCAGCTTCAGTGCACTCCTTGTGACACTCCCAAGTTCAGCTTTTCATGATAATCTTCCCAAGGCTGTGGTCATCCCTGTTGCTTGTGCACCTTTTCCTACCACACCTTTTACTTCCAGTCAACTTTCTATGAATATATTTTGATACAGCAATCTGTGAACAGCAGCCCTTAAAGCAATGACCTTCTGAGGCTGAACGTCTTCTGGACAACTTTCAAGTCAGTAGTCTTTCCCATAATTGTGGTTGCATGTTCTAAACTAGCCCATGAGGTACACTGTATTTATACTCAAAATTTACCAAACTAATCAACCTCAAAACAGAATATTAAAATTTTTGAGATACTGAATTTTTTATTTTCTTAAGATGTAAGTCGTAACCATGAGATATTAAAACAAAATATTTTTGAAATATTTCAGATTGTGTGCAATTAATCTAGAATATAAGAAAGTTTGCTTTTTTGAATTGTTACAAAAAATAAAGACCTCGTCTATGACTGAGCTGATGGTTTTTATTGGACTGAAAAAATTTGACTGCTGGAGAGCTTGGTCCCCCCCAGTAAAAAAAATCCCATCTGCGCCCCTGCGGCTGAAGTAAGTAGGATAAATAAAAAAATAAAATCTGTGTTGGCACGGGTTTCAAACACCCGCTAAAAGGCGACGCGCCGCGAGACGACATTCACGAACCACCGAGCCACCGATCTTCACATAAGCAGCTCCAGATCTCTGGATTCAACGAACGACTCTTGGCGTCACATCGTGAAACGGGCTGAATCCAGGAACTGTGACCGTGTTAACTTGTGACCTCTGTTTGCAAGCCAAAATCCAATTTTACTGTTGTTATAAGTTAACAATTCCAGCCAAAGCGCTTCTAATGCTGCTAAATTATTTGATACGATCTGAAAAATTAGTCATCGTCAAAAATTACGAATCCCATTAATGTAAACATGCATAACAACAGCCCAACGCTTAAGTAGCTTAGTTCCATTGGTTCATTGGCAAAACACATTCTTACAGTGGCAGGCTGCCCACATACACTTCTTGTTTTACAACATAAAATATATATATATATATATATATATATATATATATATATATATATATATATCACCTGTCATCTATCCAAGACAACATTTAAAGTGTTACTAAATGGCAACAACTTTTAAAGAGTGTCAAAAACACTAGTAAAAATCAGGATTTCGAAATGGATCCATATTTGATGGGACATTGTTCCCATGCAACCTCTCAGCCACAATGTCAAAATATGTAAATTACAAATTTCCAAAATCTTTCAATCAATGCTCCACAAGTTATTTTTCACCATCACAATCCCTTTTATTGTAAGATACAATGGATTTACAGGTACAAGGAATTTATCTTGGTGTACTAGACATTTGTCAAAAATACAAAGAAAACAAAATGAATCAAAGAAATGTTAATTCTCAAATCAATCATGCTACAAAAGACGGTGTACACAGAAGTGGTTCATTTCACTGGTTCATAATCACTAAGCTCATTGGTTTGACGATGCCATCACTAACTCAATGAACTGACTTTAGTTTTGGTACTCCCATGAAGAGTCAGTAGTACAGTTGTATTATAATATAATGGAGAAGGGTCTGGCTGCAGACTTGCACTCTCAGACACTTGTGCTTTGTTTTTTATTGGATATTTTATTCTACTTGTTGGTTAATTATTTTTTTAATCTCTCAACATTTGTTTTTCTCTTGTGTAGGTATGGTTTACTGGAAGTCTGTCAGTCCAGATGTGAAGAAGAAATACAGAGTGGAGCTGGAGCTCAGCAGATGTGTAATGCTGTAGATACTGTGGTCTTCACAGCTTTCTATTCAGACAAAGAAAACAGAAGTTTGCTGGATTCTGTTCTATGGACTGCTACTACAGAATGAATGAATGAATGAATGAATGAGTGGTTTATCTATCTATTTTTATCTATCTATCTTTTTACTTGAATTGGTGACTGAAACTGAAAGCTAAATAAATGTTTTAGTGGATAAAGCTGTGTCTGTTTGCTTAATTGGTTAATGTCACTTAAAAAAGGTTACTAAACTCTTCTGACAAATTTTTAAATTTATTAGTTTTTAATTTTTACAAATTTTTCTTTATCAGGCAAAACCTGGTTTTCTAGTGTAACACTTTACAATAAAGGTTCATTTGGTGACTGATGTATTAACTAAAATTAACTATGAGCAATACATTTGATACGGTATTTATTAAACTTTGTTAGTTAATAAACATACCTCTGTACGTTTTTTGTTCTTGTTAGTTCACTAATGTTTACAAATACTGCTGATTTTAAATTAACTTTAATTTAAGAGCAGCAAGTACGACTAACCTTGTTTAGAGACGTTTGTATTCTCAAAAATAATTGTAATCTGTTTTTGATTATCGATAAACTAAGACCTAAAAGTGCGGTGGTGATTACGTCAGTAAGCCCTTTTGAAGGTACTTTCGAAAGTAATTTAAAATAATATTATTTACATATGAATTTCAATTGGTTGAATTATGTGTTTAATTTATCGCTTTCTATTAATCTATAGGCCAATAGCGATTAAGAGTATGGCTCGCCTTTAGGCGGAACAGCCAGTTTTCGCTAAACCTTTTGCCACGCCCCCTACCTTTCTTTCCACCAATGAGAAACCTTTTGAAACGCCCATCTTTTGCCACGCCCATTGCTCCAGGCTGCAGTTACCCCTACTTGGGCTGGGTCAGAGCCATATGGAGTGAGAGTTGCGACAACTCCATTGACTCCTATGGAACGCTTTTTTTACAGCCTCTAAATAGTTCCCGGAAGTAGCAGCAAACCGATGCCGCGCCGTAGAGATGCAGCAGAACAAACCGTTCGCGACGCACTTTTAAAAGGTAAGACGTTTAAATAATAAGATTGAATATTATCAGTACATCTCAATAACAATACATTGCAAATTAAAACCTTCTAGTAGATTATCACTCATTAAATGAGTAGATTTAAGGTTTGTTATCAGATAACTAACAGATTAGGCTAGGATTGGAGCTGAATAAAGTTAGTAACGAACACCCTAATAATTGTAAAATCTGTTCTCATAATTCAGTTTCATCCATCGTGTTTGCAATAAGAAAAAAAGGAGTATAAACATTTTTTTGCAGGGTGGGGAAGGTTAGCTAACGTTACATAGCCTATTACGTTAGTTCAATATAACGTGTGACAGCGGTGAGTGGAAGTGGTAAAAATTAGGTTATAAAGTTTGTTCCTTATTACGCGTATTAAATTACTTAATAATAAAATGCGCCCTATTGATATACATTTAGAGTGAATTGAGTTTGCAAAAACATGGGTGGAGTGTTTTTTATTGTGATTCATTTACTATTACCTGTCTATATTATATAATAATACTGTATTATATACTTAAACGTGTTAGTGTTTAAATGTAACATACTGTAACATTCTGTGGCTGCTGGTGGGTGGAGGATTAGTGGTGCCACTGAACTGTTCTGGGATGGAGCATCAGTGAGGATGCAGGTCAGGAGAGCTGAGGGGACCTTTTTTTTTGATAGCTGAATTTTCATTATTTTCTTAGTGCTGCCTTTGCATTGTTTGATTTTTTTTTTTTTTTTCTTGTCTCTTAAATTTTTTTAATAGACCCAGGTAACTGGCTGATGGTTCACTGGAATGCTGACTGCTTCTGGCTGACTTGCTGCTGGTTGACTGGGCTGTGTCACCTGTCCCTGTCTCTCCTCTCTAGCCATGTCCTTTTTCTTCACTCTCACTTTACCTTCTCTGAGTATCCTCGTTCTTTTTTCCTCAACCTTTGAAACTGATAGAGGTAGAATACATGGTTTTGCTAATTTTAAATATTGAAAAAATCACATCACTTTACTTCAACTAGTACGAGTTTGTACTTATTATATATGAATCACCTGAAATAACATAGCTGTAATCAGCAGCCATTTCTTGTTCACAGGTCTAGGGGTGCATCGTGGAGCAGGGCCCTCCTCTTTTTGACCACAGGACGATGTACAAAGATTGTGGGAATAGCATCTGACCTCAGCCTACTCTTGAATTTTTTGGTCATGACAAATTGCTTTGCTGCAATTTGTCTGCATACTGACTTCAGTTTAGTTTACACACACACCTTTTTTTGTCTACCCACAAACAGTACATATCACATGGTGGTTAAATGCACAGTTATAGGTAACACTGATGACTCCCTGCAATGTCTCACCATGAGTCTCCCCTCCCTGGGTTTTGCAAGGCTTTGCTTGTTCCTTATTTCTAGTAAAACATTGTCAATGTAAAAAAGTGCAAATAAATTTAAGTATAATTACCTAACAATTTTTTGTTGTTGTAATTTTTATTAGTTTTTAGATTGCTGACTTGAAAGCGGGGAAGCCATACATTCGCACACCTTTCTCTGACCGAGTGGAGCATCCCCATGCAGCACAGCAAACCATGGTGGATACTATGCAAGGACAACATTAAAGAAAGGACACATACAAAATGCTTGTCATGCTATTAAATTTATTAGAAATGTATTCATGAATTGCTGTAAATAGTTTATTGTATAATTACAATTTAAAATAACTGTTTTCTATTTTAAAATGGAATATACTCCTGTGATGCCAACCTGAATTTTCAGCATCATTACTTTTGAATGGCAGTGTAACTTGCATGTTTATATACGAGTATGCTTAAGTTGTTTTAAACCTGAATATATTGTGTACCTGAATAAGTATTGTAAGAATTATAAACAGTAAGCTTCATTTTACATTTATTTAACATACTAATTACTGCTGCTAACAGTTAATTGGCCCATGGTGCGGTGTGAGCTGAAAATCACCTGTCACCAGCCTGTCTCTGTACTACCTGAAAGTCATCAATATGACATGAGTTAACATTAGATCAGTGAAAAAATGGACAATATGTTACGTAAAAAGGCAACAGCAACCCGTGTTTATACAACTTAACATTAGCCTGAAATACGTTTTTAAAATAACGGTAATTGAACACTAATCCTCAAATATTACCCGATTTGATATTTTAAAAACAACATCGCTGTAACTACATATTCATGCTACATACATATGTCAGAGTGTTGTATAAATATATAAAATAAATGCATTTATTGACTCCTTATTACCAGAAATCGCAGTTCTGTCACTCTACTCTATCAGTTTGAATGGCCGCCAACGCACTTCCTGGAACTATTTGAAGTCTACATGAATCACGTGACAACCAAACATTTCGAACTTCCGTTGTCGCAACTCTCTCTCTATATGGCTCTGGGCTGGGTGTACTGCTCGAGGAAACTGAATTCACCGGAAGTGTAGTCTGTGGGATCCACAGGAGAAGCTTGTTTGCCATCCGCCATTAAACGTCAAAGAAGGAGAGAAGAAAACAAGAAGAAGACGAAGCAGAATGTGATGTTTTATCTCCGATCGTAACAGAAGAGGTAACAATGCTGACGCATAGATATTTTTCGTTTTCACTAGAGTTATTAAACATATGTCTTTAACGTTCAATCTGTCGCGGCGGGAAGCACGAGTTGTTTACAGCATTACTAAACCACTAACTGTGATCTTTCTTACTAAATAGTGGTTGTACATACAATTCAGCTAAAAACATACAGATACGAATGGTTTGTTTACCATATGTAAAGGGATACCTTACAATGCTGTTTCTGCTAGTCGAAAGTAATTTAAGGTCGAAAAAAAGACCGTTCAAACCGAAAGTAAAAGTGTTTAGGAGTGGGCCTCAGTGGAACATTCTAAGTAGATCCTCCCATGACGCGAATTTCGCATCTGAAGTTAATTTCACACGCAAATGAAGGGAATAAACTCAAAATGTCCAAGCGTCCACCTACGCGCGAATAGACCAGGGAAACCCAATTTTTTGTCAAACCTTAACGTTACATTATAAGGAAACAGCTTAACGTGGTTTAACATAATGTTTTTAACGAATTTCTGACAGATTTTACTTAGAATAAATACTTTCTGCTGTCAAAAGAACGAGCTCTTCTTCAAAATCTACCCTGGATCACAGTCAGAAGTTATTACAAACACTCATTGGTGATTGATAGTGACCGTCAAGTCAAAGTATTGTAGGCTATTAATTGTCACGTGGAACTTGAAGCTAATTGTAGCTACATTTTCTCTCTAAGTATTTTATATATATATATATATATACAACATTTTTTAATTATAGTAGTATAATTTATATCGGGATCAGGCAGATGCTGGTGGGCAAGCCATGTAATGCCAGAGTAAATTAATGCCCCAACTTACACATCTGTGTTCAGATCATCTTTTCTCCTGACAAAATCAGTGTAATGGCAATACATCCATCCCCTGAATGTAAACTTTCCATATTCCAAGCTTTCCTGATGCACTGGTTACTTTATGTGTTTGTGCAAATTGTGCAAATTATGAAAATAAATCTAGAATTTACTGGATTGTTGGATTTCAAATCAGTAGGGGTTGAGGCATCAAGCGTAACTAAGTAACAAGCTGTTTTATGGATGACAACTGTATTGTTATTACTGATCTCTTTATAGTAATTAGTTACCCCTCTAGTTACTGCAAAAAGTAATATTATTATTGCAACTAGTTACTGGCTAGCACTGCCAATAGTGGAAACAGCCTACTTCTGCATTGAATAAATATACGGTTATAGTTTTCCAAAATGTTATAGTCCAGATAGTTGTCTGGTTTTTTTTAAAATTAATTAATTTCCTTTTTTTTTGTCCAGAACATAACCAGTTTGTGTTGAAGGTATGTTTTAAACGTTAATATTAATAACATTTTGCAGTTCACATTGAGTTTTACATTTTTACATATATTAAACAAATGTCTTTAACATTACATTGACAGGATTTCCAGAATATATATATCTGCCACTTTTATTAGTTTCATTTTTGTATCTCATGTATTAATTGCTTGTTGCCAGAGTGTGCTGTGTACAACAATCTATTATTATTACATGAGAATAATCTCACTTTTTCTGTGTCAAAGGGTGAAACCAGATGAAGCTCCTCAAGACTCTCATACCCTTTTCTAACCAGCAGTCCATCACTGAATTGAACGATTGTGTTCAAAATGGAACCTCTAGTCATATGGAAGAGAAGTATGATAATTTATTATATTTATATGCAGTGTGCTATTGCTCGCTCAGAAAGAACATTTTGTTTATTATCAGTTGTTAATTATCAGCGTGGATCTGCGCAGCTTGTCAGTTAACAACGACTCTGTGCATTAACAGTTGCTTTTTGTGAAATTACACACGTGATAGAATTTACTGCTGATTAGAGAACCAGATTTACTGATGTGATACGCATTAATTATCGGCCGATATTTATCATGCACCCCTAAAATGGTGTAGCTTTAAATACTACAAATTCTAGCTTATGAATTGATTTCCCTCAGAATATTTAGAAAATACATTTCCATTTAATTCAATGGCATTTAATGTGCTTAACATATTATTTCAACTTTGTCTTCATGTACCAAAAGGTGAGACCAGATGAGACACTGCACTCTTAACTGCTGTCTATTAAAAAATTTATCAGTCAGTGGATGGACAGACAGCATTTAACAATGGAGCAATGTTTCAAGGGAGAGAAGTATGAGAATTTACTCTGGGTTAAAGATGGTGTGCGTGTTGTATAATACAATATAAGACAATTTGTTTACATTTTATGCAATATATTAAGCTTGTTTTTCTCTCTTTGTAAAAGTTTAAAAACACATAAAGCTCCATTGCCAGCTCACTTAATGCATTCTAGGCTGTTAAAATCCATAATGACTTGTAACAATCCCATATTTTTCTCCATTTTCAAAAGGGCGAGATCAGAAGAAGCACCATCTCCAGCACTCTCACACCTGTCTGTAAAAAGTGATCAGTCAATGGATCGGCCAATTGCATTCAACAATGAAACCCCTAGTTACATTAGGTATGAATAGTATGAGATTTTACTTATTTCGTAAGGAAAAAGTATTAGGTGTAAAACTGTTCTTGTCTTGCAGAATTTGTATGTCTCTTGCACATTGTTGATATTAAGTTTTGACATCTTGACAGTGTCAGACCAGATGAGGCACCATCTCCTGCAACCTCATACTTCTCTTTAAAAAGCAACCAATCAATGGATCGACCGATTGCGTTCAAAGACAGAACACAGCCTTACAGTGTTAAACGGTGTGAGAATTTATGTTTATATATTTTGTTCTCTCTAAAAGATTCTGTCATTGTGATATTTGTGTATAACCTAAATTGGTACTCTGACAGTCTGAGACCAGATGAAGCGCCATCTCCAGCACCCTCACACCTGTCTGTAAGAAGTGATCAGTCTATGGATCGGCCAATTGCATTCAGCAATGAAACCCCTAGTTACATTAGGTATGAATAGTATGAGATTTTACTTATTTCATAGGAAAAAATATTAGTTGTAAATAGGGCTGTGCAAAAAATCGAATGTGACTTTCATGCACATCTCATCAGTAAAGACGCTCCTTTAATTAGAAGTATATCTCCAGCACGTGTGTTCAGATCAGGGTTGCCAGGTTTCACAACAAATCCTGCCCTGTTGCTTCTCAAAACTAGTCCAAAACTAATCACGATTCCAGGAGGTTCCCAGATAAAAAAATTGCTTCCCGGAGTTAAAATATATGTTTTTTTTTTTTTTGGCATGGTTGTCTTGGTAAAATTAGCATTTTAGGGGCTAAATATCACGTTATTGGTATTGGGGTTGCTTCGAACCGCGGACATGAACAGTGTTCCCTACTTAGCGACTTTGTCGCTAGATTTAGCAACTTTTCAGACCATCTTAGCGACTTTTTTCCAAAAAAGCGACTAGCGACAAATCTAGCGACTTTTTTTAATTAGATTAACATATAGATTAACATATAATAAAAAAAAAACGTTTTATTGAGAATTTTGTCTGCATTAAAATGCAGTACATGAGCACAGAAAGGGCAAGATAATATGACGCACTTACTCCATGAATATGCTAATTAACATATGACGTCATCTAGCGGCATTTAGCGACTTTTCAGGCAGGGTTTAGCTACTTTCCATTGAAAGAAGTTGGCGACACTACACATTAAAAACAACCGCAGACTTGGCAACACTGGTTCAGGTGGAGCAGCAATTACTACACAGAACCGTAGTCTACCGACAACTAACACAAAATCGCTTTCAAAATTGACAAAGAATCGCCACCGATTTTAAAATCGATTTTGTGTAGATTGTCAGTGAATTACGGCTCTGTGTAGTAAATGCCAACCAGTGTTGCCAAGTCTGTGGTTGTTTTTCATGTCCGTGGGTCGAAGCGACAAAACCAATAATGTGATATTTAGCCCCTAAAATGCTAATTTTACCAAGACAACCATGCCATAAAACTTAAATTTTAACCCCGGAAAGCAATTTTTTATCGGGGAACCTTCTGGAAACGCGTTTGGGCTAGTTTTGGACTAGTTTGGGAAGAAGTGGGCAGGGTTTGTTGTGAAAACCTGGCAACCATGATCTGAATGCACATGCTGGACATATACTTCTAATTACAGGAGCGTCTTTACTGATGAGATGTGCATGAAAATGGCATTCGATTTTTTGCACAGCCCTAGTTGTAAAACTGTTCTTGTCTTGCAGAATTTGTATGTCTCTTGCACATTGTTGATATTAAGTTTTGACATCTTGACAGTGTCAGACCAGATGAGGCACCATCTCCTGCAACCTCATACTTCTCTTTAAAAAGCAACCGATCAATGGATCGACCGATTGCGTTCAAAGACAGAACACAGCCTTACAATGTTAAATGGTATGAGAATTTACTTTCTTTTTTGGCATATACTGTACATTTAATGAAATGACTATGCTTGCATAAATATCCCACATCTCCTTAAGCTTCTGTTATACTTTCTGAGTCCGCTATGGACCACTGTGTAGGCGTGACGTAAAAATAGTCATCGGAGAGTGTGCGTGGAGACCTTGAGCGGATGACTGCATGCCTCCCATTTTTTTGTGACCACTTGGACAAGTACAGTCAGTAGCCTTCAAAAGCACATGTGCATGCAGTATGAAAAAGCCCATTGCTACTCGAACCTTTGCAATCCTTCAATAAAACAATATAAAGACAGCCAGATGTGCAATTATTCTGGGCAATTGTTTGCTGTAGAGCGGACCATCGGTGTACGCTTTCGGAAGTATAAATGGAAGAAGTCTGCGTCCATGCTGTTCGCATCTGCCTCCAGATTGTAAATGCGGAAGCTATAACAGAAGCTTTACAGTATATCAGGCTAGACTGGGACACAATTTCAGGCTGAGAGTCTTGCTTGGATACAGCACTCTGTGAACAGCCAGCTTCTTTGGCAATGAATGTTTGTGGCTCCTTATTGAAGGGTGTCAATGATTGTCTTCTGGACAACTGTCAGATCAGCAGTCTTCCCCATGATTGTGTAGCCTAGTGAACCAAACAGAGACCATTTTGAAGGCTCAGGAAACCATTGCAAGTGTTTTGAGTTGATAAGCTAATTGGCATGTCACCATATTCTAATTTGTTGAGGTTTTTCAATTAAAATTTTCAATTAAAAGAACCAAAGACTTAAAATACTTAAATCTGTGTGCGATCATTTTTTTTTAATACACGAGTTTCATAATTTAAGTTGAATTACTGAAATTAACTTTCAGAAATTCCACGACATACTAATTTATTGAGATACACCTGTAATTTATATAAATTAAGAATAATTCAACAAATGTTGAGAAAGTGATACCAGTGTTCTCTTTGTGTGTATTTCTAACTTTTAAATTAATATTAGGTGGCTTTCATACTGGACATGTTTGCTGTTGTTCGAACCCGAGTGCGATTGTTCCCGGAACCTCCCGCAGCATTGGCCTGGTTTCACACACTCTTGATTCTATCAAACCCACCGGGGTTTGCACTTGCGTTCATCCTACGTCATCACAAACATGCAAAAAAACAACAGCAACAGAGCGTTGGTCAATATATAGTGTTTTTAAATTAATTTGATGCTATTGTGCGCAGCTGATTTAACGACATATGGGTTTACTGTATGTGAGTCGCTTGTAGACATGTATATTTTGAGGAGTCAGCAGATTACCATTAATTTGCCACTGATTCCAGTTGCTACATGCGTATACACTGCATGCTCACTCTCACTCGAATCCAAGGTAAATCAGCAACACTATTACTTATATGCATTTTATTTAAGAAAATACATAGACTAAAATGTATGTGCAGGTTACTTTACTTTCTCAACAATTGTGCACCTGACTCTGTGTTGCTTTCATATTCATGCGAACCACGCCACATTTCGAGTGCAATCGAACTCAGACCACCTCCTTCAGGTAATTTTGGGTTCGGTACCCCTGTGTACACCTGTGTTTGCATGACCGCTTTCACACTAGCCAAACGTACCGAACTCTGATGTCAATCGAAACCCAGATGCGCATCAAACATGCTAGTGTGAAAGTGTTCTTAAACCTAGCTCCCTTCGCTCTGTCCTATGAGGAAAGGAAAGAAAAAGTGAGGCACACAGAGCTAAAGTCCATTAGGAAGTGATGTCACATCCTTTCCATCCTTGCTGTGTGCATTGTCGTCTTTGTTCAATATTATAGTTGTTGTTCTGATTTATATAAATTTGTTTTAAATTAACAAATGCCAAATACTGAAAACAAGTGCCCTTGTTTTGTATTTCATTTTGAAATGTGTTCTTAACCTCATTCACAGTCTGAGACCAAATGAAACCCCTTCTTCAGCACCCTCACCACTGTCTGTGAAAAGTGATCAGTCAATGGATCGGCCAATCGCGTTCATCAAAGGAACCCCGAGTTACACTGGGTATGAAAAGTATGAGAATTTACTGTTTTAAATGGTCTGCTGTTGCATAATAAAGAAAATTTACATAAAGCTATCTTTTTTTGTGCATACCTTTTTATGCCTTTTGTACATTGTCAGACTTTCTGTAAGGTTTTTTTTGACAGTCTTAGACCAGATGTGCAACCTTATACTTCTCTTTTGAAAAGCAACAATTCAATGGATGGACCAACTGTGTTAAAAGACAGAACTTTTAACTGTTAAAAAGTACAAAAAAAGGTTTGATTGGATATATATGTACTTGGACACATGCTTTTGAAACACTGTGTGTGTGTGTGTGTACATTTAGAGGTCCTATTAACAATCAAACAACCATGCTTGCATAGTTCATCCAAATTTTCTATGTTTTCTATGCAATTCTGAAAATGCAAATGAGAAGGGATGACTTTTCTCTGAAAGATGTATGTTTCTTTCTTTCACCCTCACAGTCCAGATGAGTCACCATCTCCAGCACCGTCACTCCTGTCTGTAAAAAGTGAGCAGTCAATGGACAGACCTATCGCATTCAGGGATGAAACGCAGAGTTACAGGCTTAAAAGGTACTGGTAATGGACTCCATTTATATAGCGCTTTCAACAGACCCATGGCCATCCAAAGCACATTACAAACATTCACCCATTCACACTCTCATTCATACCCTGACGGTGGTGGTGTCAGCCATGCAATGCGCCATCCAGCTCGTCAGGAGCAGCTGGGGTTAAGTGTCTTGCTCAAGGACACCTCGACACTTGGTCAGGTGGAGCCGGGATTGAACCACCAACCTTCCGGTTTGTAGACAACCTACATGAACCACTGAGCCACTGCCGCTGGGATTGCATTGACAGCTCAAACTGATACAGTTGTTGATATAATAACTATAGTATCTAAGTCTAATTTCTTTCATTCCTCTAATACGTACAATATAATCCAAATCTTCCCTAAAGTATGGTGATGGTGTCCCATCAAAAAGCTACTACTGTATCGCTAGCTCAATCACACATGAGCACACAGATCTTTAGCATCTATACACTCTCACCGCTCTTCTCAGCTGTACGCTGTTACCTCAGGCCGAGGACGGCTCTATAGTCTTCCAACACTATCACTGTATGTGTGGTGGCCTTTTAAACATAGAATCTTTAGTACTTCTTTTACTCAGCTGCTCAACATATTCAAGACAACACTCCAAAGTTGCTTTTTGCAGTAATGAAAGTTTTATTACATTTATTTATTAAAACTACCAAGAGAGACTCCCTAAACAGAAAGACCCATGAACATTTCTACCTTGTAGTTGAGTAAAAAAATCAATGTCAATCACTGTAATTGGTTATACTGATCTGGTCATTGGTTTGTCATATAACTGTTAGTTCTACTTTTAAGCACTTTTTTGGGGGAAAGTATAGATTATTTAATCACAGAGACACAGTCTTTGATCTGAGCATTCTTAGTCTGCACTTTTCTGAACATTCTGTATTGAATAGGGATGTGCAACAGTGATCTCTGATTGGTAAGCTTCCCACTTGATACTTCAAAAGAAGTTAGAAGACAGATAATCATGGCCTCAAAGTCACGTAAGTGATGGCTGGTTTCCCTTTGAGAAGAATGATGAAAATACAGTTCAGGGTAAGCTGTGCAGCGCCAAGCTGTCACACACATCTACAAAAAATATAATCCGCTATCATCTAAAATGTGTACATAAAATATTTGGCTATAACAGAGTGGCAACTCAGACGAGCATTGAATCACCTGCCGTAAGACCTAAATGCAATGCAGGCAGAACCGAGAAGACGACAAAGCTGTTCGCTGAAATGGTGGTGAAAGATTTGCTGCCCATTAGTTTCAGGGACAGAGAAGTTTTACTTGTCCAGTGGTACCTGGCTGTTCCTGCAACATCTGTTCCAGCGGAGCGAATTTATTCCACTAAATGTGAACCGGCTGCGCACTCTGCTCTCATCTGAGCACGGAGACCGACTTGTCTTTTTGAATAGACATTTGAATGTTTCACCGGTCGTGGTAAATATAATATCCATTTTTTTAAAATAATAATATTATTTTAGTTTTGAGCTTTAACCATAGTTAAAATATCTAGGCTATTGGTCTCTGTTTTATACCTTATAATAGTTGTTTGGTTAAACTTGGTGAACTTTTTATTTTTTAAAAAACTACGTTTCACCGTTGGATCAAATATGCTGCTAAAGTTATACTGGAAGACAATGTTTTGTTAAAAAAAATGCAGTTGAATAAAGTAGCAAAAAAGAAAAAGTATCTTTGTGTGTTAATTTTTAAATCGCAGACAAATAATGAAATGGTCTTTATAAAATAAAAATACACTAGATATATTTGTAGCCTATTAAACATATTCGTAGAGATGATGAAAATTATTTGTTTGTAATAGTTTTTATCTTAAATATATTTTAAATCTTATTCAATTATTTAGCAATATTTCCATGCTGTTAAATAATATTTAAATAATATTTTGGTTGATCAGAAAGTGCAAATTGAATACAAAATATTCATTAAATATTCAAATACTACATAAGAAATAACGATAGTGACACTAATGTGAATTTATTGTACTTTCGTGTTTGTAAAGGGCAATCCGAGTTACCCTTTTTTTTCTTCAGATAAAAGTTGCAAGAGCTAGTCTATATCTGATTAATTAACATGAACAATTATGCTGAAATCGCTGCATATCAGCGGTTCGTTTCATACTCATATAAGCAATGCACGATAAAGATATTGCTCTTAAATGTTTTATTTTTCTATTATTATTGTTATTATTTTATTACTGATGTTATAATAATGCAGCCGAGCTTTTTTTCCTGTCATATTTGGGCATAATTCAATTCATATGGCTTCGAAAACGTGCAGGTGGTTTATGGAAAATAAAACTTAACTTAAAATACAGCTTTATTACACTAAATAACGTAGATGAAAATATAGCACAAATCTGCCATACATTTATAATGAGAACTTTATAGGAATCTATAGTAAAATCTGTCCTTGCCCATCTTTCAGCGCGCTGTCATGAAAACGCATCAGAGGGAGCTCGCTCTCTCTCTCTCTCTCTCTCTGTCTGTCTAACGCATTACTTAGCATCCTATTGTGCTGATACAAGTTGTAATGTTACGTCTGATATGTATCTCAGTTATCTGATCTATCATAGGATGTGTCATAGAATTAGCTTCCGTTTATTGGTACTCTTCACCTCAGGCAGATGTTTCGTTCTCCTTTATTAATAACATCGCTTCATCATAATCATAATCTAACCTTTCCTAATCATGTGTTTGTTTTCATAGACAGATTTTCATGTCAGATTTTTATTTTTATTTTTTCATTTTCATAACAATCTTCAGATTTTTTCATTATATATATTATGGCCATGCCCCACTCCCACACCCCCCACCCGCATTAAGCCCCACCCCCGATTAATTGTTTTTGAAACCTATCGATGATTGAAATGAGAAATTTCCCAAAATGCCCATCCCTAGTATTGAACATGCGCTTTTGACCCCTTCTGAGGCCACTACGTGAAATATTTGCATCACAGTATTTATTGAATAAAGTTACAGCATGTTAATCCTTAAAAACTAAAGATTATCTGAAAACTAAGGATTTTCTGAAGATGAATTATGCCAGTTCTCACTTTGACAAGCTAATTTGCTAATACAATTTAATTTTAATCATAGTTCTTTTAAAAAGCCCAAAAATGTTCTAAAAACGTAGGCACCAATACAATGGGCCTGTCCAAATATCCACACTTGCGGTCTTGGGCACTTGAGAGTGCATGCACACTAGGGGTGTGCAATGTATATTGTCTACGATAATATCATAATTGTTGTTTTAACAATATGCAATTTGACATTAACTAGTGTATCACAAAAACCAAACAAAAAGCAGGGAGTGCACGCATACATTTTAATGTAGGCTAGATTATTGCGCATGCAAATTTTAAAGTTGACGCTTTCTCTGCGTGATTTAATATATTAAAATACATTAAGAAATAACCAAAATTCAAGATTTGCTGGCAAAAATGTCCCCATATGACTTTGTCTTTTATATTTATATAATCTGATAAACTTAATCGATAACACACAAAGAGTGTGTTTTTTTTCTCTCTCTCTAAATATTAATTTCACATTTCAAATATATAAATATAAGTACCAGCACAGTAACACGCTCAAAAGAAATTGTCTTATCATTATCGACAAAATTCCAGAAAATATTGAGATATAATTTTGTCATCATCACACACTTCTAGTGCACGCAACCGGAAGTAAGAGTGCAAGACTATCCCAGGTCTTAAAAATGCCAAAATTTAGTGGCCTTACCTCGTACTAAATCATCACTTTAAAAGCGGAATTCTAAGTGTATCCCATTATGCTTCATTTTCGGAAAATACATCTTCTAGACATTTGCTTTGATCACGCAAGATGTAAGATAAATATTAATATTAAATATTAATAATGATGTATTGAATATAATTTTGTATTAAAATTGGTGAAAAGATAAGTGTTTATTTGTTTTTGTTCAACATTTGCAAATGTTTTTCCAATTAGCCTAATTAGAAGCACCAGTAGTTGTTATATGTTATAGCAATTACTGAACGGACATTTAGAATTTTTTTTTTTTTAAATGCGAAGTATTGAAAATCAAAACAAAGCTTTATAAACACTTTAATTTTTATAAAACTATAACTGTGTCCCATCGAGTAATGAAAACTTCTTCACACACTTGTTCCAAATACAGGTAATACATGGCAAGGGGTCAAGTGCAAAGACCGCAAAAGTGGATATTTGGACAAGCACAAAATCTCTAGAGTAAATTCTGTGAAAGTTGTGCACTGTTGGGCTGTTTGCACTGTATTGTTTTTATTTACTCTATTTTCCACACTGTGTTTGATTATTGAGTGTGTAATAACCACAGATGTTTCTACAGCACACT
Source organism: Carassius auratus (assembly GCF_003368295.1). Lineage (NCBI taxonomy): Eukaryota > Metazoa > Chordata > Actinopteri > Cypriniformes > Cyprinidae > Carassius > Carassius auratus. The sequence goes on along the minus strand of NC_039282.1, from coordinate 16,437,103 downwards.
TTCAGCCACTCTGCTGACAGAGGATCACTACAAGTGTCCAGTGTGTACAGAAGTCTTCAGGGATCCTGTTTCCATGCCCTGTGGACACATTTACTGCAAACAATGCATTGAGATCTACTGGAGCAAACCAACTCAAGCTGGAGCTTACGCTTGTCCTCAGTGCAGAAAGAGGTTCAGAGATCGTCCTGTGTTGAATGTTAATGTGGCTTTGTCTAAACTGATTGAGGAACTCCAGAAGGCAGGGTTTAGTCCTGCTTTCCCTGTTCACTGCTACGCTGGACCTGAAGATGTGGCCTGTGATATCTGCACTGAGATGAAGCTCAAAGCTGTTAAAACCTGTTTGACCTGCACTGCTTCTTACTGTGAGACACACATCAGACAACACTACACAGTACCAGCACTGCAGAGACACAACCTGGTGGAGGTGATTGTAAAATTACATTGAAATTAGTAGCAGAATAGTTAGCTACTAGGGCTGGGACAACGCGTCGAGGTCATCGATGACGTCGACGCAAAATGTGTGCATCGATTTGTTGACCTGTTTTTATTTCTCTAAAAAACGTTTGCAAAACGTTTACCTTATGTGCGCTGAATATACACGATGGCCGGATCAACATTCTGTCCAACGTTATATAACCAATCCAGGGTTTTTTCTGCATCTTTTTTTTTGGCAGCTGTCAAAGCCTTATTTGATCGGTGAGTGATGCAGTCATGCTATTCTACTGCGCCTGACAGGGCGTGTATGAGAGAGAGCCCCGGCTGTGCGCGCGCTCTAACAGTCTTCAAACAACACGAGCGCTTCTTGCTCTCTCTCTCTCTCCCTTGTGCATATTAATCAAAATCATTAAACACGATAGAAAAAGGGCGAAACACCAAAGTTTCACGCGCGCTCGCGCACTCAGTCTTCAAACTATACGAGCACTGTCTTGCGCTCTCTCTCTCTCTCTCTCTCTCTCTCTCTCTCTCTCCCTCGTGCATATTAACCAAAATCATTAGACACGATAGAAAAAGGTTTTATTGAATGCTATCTCTATACAAGTGCAAATTAATGCATTCTTAGTCAGTCTTTTTTGTAATTTTAAGAGCAATAAACATATATTGCAATGTTAAGGAATTCATGTTTTTTTCATTCAGATATGTAAATCAACATGTATAAATTGTTAGTAGTCAAATAATGGGGAGATAATCGAAATTGAATCGGTCTGGAAAAATTAATCGTTAGATTAATCGATGCATCGAAAAAATAATCGCTAGATTAATCGTTTAAAAATAATTGTTTATCCCAGCCCTATTAGCTACAAGTGCTGCACAGTTAATTTAAAAGTTAAATTTTTATTACAATTATGTGTCCTAAATTATCTAATCATGAAATGTGTTGATAGCTTCATTCTGTTTAGATCTACTCCTACATCGAAAGTTTTCATCTCAATATTTTTAGATTGTAACCAGTCACAGACAGTGCTTTGAGTACACAAATGTAATGACTAATTAGAGTCCATAAGCCAATCAAAAATGACAAAGCATTCGTAATGAGTGAGGTTTTAGAATGTTAGTTTATTTATGAAGCACTTTATTAAATTTTTACATTGTGCTATTAATTTTTTAGCCAGTGTAAAGAGGGAAGCACATGACTAAAGTGCTCACATTTAGAGAAGATTTAAGCAAATCCAAATACAGGAATTACGATAGTCTAGCCTTGATGTTATAAATGCAAGAATAATCATTTCCAGGTCTTTTTTAGAGCGCCGCCTGATCAGCAGATGTTTATTCACTGCGGCACATGAAAACAACTTCTGATGAAACATCACCTGCTGCTGATATTCAAAAACTAGCTTCACAATACATGTCCACATGTTCTGAGAAATCAAAACTCCAGAGTTTTGTTTAACGTGAGCTGAATAACTGTGATTGCCCAGGCATTTTTTTGCACTCTTTTGAAAGCTTGCCTTTTAATCAACATAGTGTACATGGTGCAAATACTTAAAGAGATAAAAATAGATATTTTATGTAAACTGATTATAATGGTGTTAACAAGTGTAACTGTGTTTTAGATATTTTCTGTTTACACAGATGAACTCCTGAGTTTTACTGACTTTTAGTTTTTACCTATACAACTTGTAAATAAACTTGATTTGCTCAGAATTATTTGTAAATTAGCTTGAACTTTTGATTCTGCTTTGTTTAGGCTACTGTGTTAATGCAAGACAGTAAGGACACCAAAGAGATCAAAGAGCTTGATGTCGCATTCATTGATGAGGTAAAAGCTGTGATGTAGCCTCAAAGATCTTTGAAGCACACATACAATTATACAGCAATCACTTGTTTTTCTGACAATGTTTGCATATTTTCTCTGTTTTGGTTTAGAGTTCAAGGGATGAAAAAATTGAATATTCTCATCCAACTAAGTGCTTCTGCAGTGGATTTTCCAGTTATGGTATGTTCTGATACTAGTCTTATTAGCTTATTTACAGCATTAAATAGTATAAATTGAAATCAAATATGTTACAAGATGACAATACACACAATCTTAGCCCAACTTAATAAGCTCACATCAGGTTAATAATTCTTATTTGGGGGCTCAAGCATTTGAATTATAATTAGCATGACAATTTGTACAAAACAGTAATTAATCACTCAAAAGATGGAAAATTCTTGTTTATTTTACATACAGTATCTGTCAATCTGAGGCATTAGGTTGCGTGCGTTTTGCTTGACTGACTGATATTCCACAGTCTGTTCGGAAACCTTCTTTCAGTGAGTGCCTATAGGTCACCGGAAGGAAAAAAATAAACGAAATAATATTTGTAACTTTGTTTTTTCATCAATAATCGAAGCTAGTGTGTCGATTTTTTTTTTTTAGAATATTATTATTCATCATTGCCCATTTGTCATGTATAATACACCAACCAATCATGATCTGGCAAAAGAAGTTCAAATTTAATTGGACAATAATTAGAAGTTGAGCGGTCGTTTCCCATTCTTATTCATGATGAATCAGTTGAAAATTACATGGACAGACGTGCTTACATTTGTGTAGCGATCTGGATCTGCGGTTTGTCTCATTATATAATGAGTACTGTGTAGTGCTGCATATCTTAAATATAAGCACGCTAACAGGCTTGAAATTGATCCTGCTTGAATTCGTTCTAAATAACAAAAGCACATAACTTGATAATTACTAAATTTGCTTCTGTGAATATGAATTATTTTAACTACAGTGTTTTTCTTAAATTTTCCGCTGACTGTAGTGGTCAAATGTTACACATTGGTGAAGCAAAGCTGACTGCTATTTGTGAAAATGGGATTCGATGTGTTTGCCCTCTGGTTTGCCTGATAACATTCAAAAGTTGCAAATGCATTTTGCAGACACCACAGCAGTAAAAAGCTCATTCTGGTTGAGTATCATCTGTATATATATATATTGTGAAATATAACTAAGAAAGAGTGCAATATTTATTATGGTGTCTTGTAATCCAGACAAACATATAGACTGCAATTTTCTGCATGCTGTGGTTCAAAATATATTTTTTGTTTAAAAGGGGTCATATGATGTTGCTAAAAAAAGAACATAATTTTTTTGTATTTGGTATAATGAAATTTTTATGTGGTTTAGGGCTGGGCGATATATCGAATATTAGTGATAGTATCGGAATATTTTTGACGACGATGTAAAATTTGAATATATCCTGAATATCGAATATTTCAAATTCAAGCATACTTTTCCAAAAGAACTCCCCGAATGTCCAAAAAGGAACCTGTAACTGCTGACTGCTCTACGCCCCTCTACTACGAGAGCTTAATGATAGCGGTTGCCAGATAACAAGAGTTTAAATCTCCGAATCAGAGCTCCACTGTTTTCTGCCCGGTGTTTGCTTATTTTAAGCAATCTGGCAACCATGAGCACGTGCTCACTCCTCATTGCGGATGAGCCGCCGACGATAATCTGAAAACACTAACAAGCTGGAATTGAGCAGTCTAATGAAAGCGTCATTCAGCCGGTCTGTATTCTGTCGTGAGATCTCAACTGTATTGTTTGCATTTGTGATCGCAAAATAAATGCACTTACTTGACCACTGATGTTTGAATAGAGAAACATAGGCTATGGCCAATTGGAATTACTATTGGGGAATTTCACTGATAAGTTTACCAGTTTCCATAATATAGACAGAGAGAATGCAAAAGTCTTTGGTATTCATTTTCTTATATATATATATATATATATATATATATATATATATATATATATATATATATATATATATATATATATGTGTGTGTGTGTGTATATATATATTAGGGGTGTCACGATTCCGATTTTAAATCGAAATCGATCGAAATTAAATCACAGTCTCGAACTTCGAATTAAAAAATGGAATAGTCGATGCTGCCACGCCCCCGTGTTATATGACGGCAAATCAATGACAAAAATAACCGAGCATTCAACTGATGCTGGCGCGCGTGCTATATGGCTTCCGCGAGAGGAAAACTGAATCGGATGTGAAGAAACGGGAGCCCGCGAGCTCATTTCAAACTCTCGCGCGCGCGTGACATGTACTCTGCAGCTGTGTCCAAATTCAGGGTCTGCATCCTCCTTAGGATCCTTCCTACCCGGTTGAAGGAGGATGGGTCCTCCGACGACTGCAAAAACCGGAAGTCGGTGTTTGTGAATTTGGACAGCCTACCCTTCTTTCAGTTCCCTCCCTTAACCGTTGCTCATATCCTGTCGCCTAGCAACCGTGACAGCGCCAAGCAAGAAGCGGGTGAAGAGCTCATCGTTCTCTCCCCGGAGCTTTATAAACACTTCTGTCTGCTCTTTCGTCCTTAGAAGCGTTAAAACAGCTTCAATCACTAACAAATAAGCTGTGTGTAAGAGGATATTCACACAGGCAGTAAGGAAGAAGCTAGTTTACGAAAGTAAACGTTTTTTTTTTTTTTTACATATACACGTACACATGTAAAAAAAAAAAATGCTTAATGCTAAAACAAAATGCCTAACTAGAAAACCACTCAAAATATATCTTTTTGAAAAGCCAGTTTTAAAAAACATCGAAAATAATACTCCTCCCCCACTCCGCTACCGCTCGCTTCGTCCTGCCGAAAAGAATTATGGGATAGGTAGGACGCGAAAGGATCCATCACACCCATCCTTCGAATTCGGGGAAAAGGAGGACGCATTTGTGGGCCGCATTTGAAGGATCCTACGAATTTGGACAGCCTTCGTCGCGGCGCTGTGACGTAACATCCTTCAAATGCGTCCTCCGAAGGATGTAGACCCTGAATTTGGACACAGCCTGCGCGCAATAAAAGCCCTCGCGCGCCAAGAGGGTCTGGCTGCAGACATATGGGCGAGTGGAGCTCCACTCAAGAGCGGAAATACGTCACCTCCACTAGCGACGCCGCCGCCATGTTCTTCTCCTCGCGCGCGCATGCTCATTCCCCACATCCTCACGCTCGATCATCTCACCGCTGCTCGCGCGAACAATTTTATTTTTGTCAGTCGTGGGGCGGGGCTTGCTGTTTTAGTTGTTATCTCAAATGTCATTGGTTATTCCCCTTTTCCTAAAGTCAGTATTCGACGCCTGATAGAAAATGATTAATAATTCACTTGACTTGACCCATGACTTCATCAGTGGACCAGATACATGCGAGTAATCATTTCTTTTGCTTGTTTAATTTATTTTTGTCTTTAATTCAATTTAATGCATTGTTTATAGAGTAGATCTTTTGTAGATACTTGATTAACTGGAATTCTTCTGATTGCTAGTGATTGCAGTCTTGTCATAAGAGATACACATATTTTACAGACTGTAATGATGCACACACACCACACACATACTGTAAATACATACATAATATATATATATATATATATATATATATATATATATATATATATATATATATATATAAATAAATCTAAATGAATGACAGTGAAGTGTTTAACAAGTGTTTTATCTTTAATCTTTTAAATAGATACATCGTAATATTTGAAGGTTAGTTTAGTCATTTTTTATTGTTTTTGTTTGTTTTGTTATGAACTTGAATGTCATCTTTTGTGACTGCACTTACAAAAGAGAAACTGGATGGCAGTTTATTTTAAGTTTTCAATTGACTAAAGATATAAGTTATTGTTACATTATGTTGTTAATAAAATTTTGACAGTGTAATGTGGTACAAAGGTCAGATATTATATTACATAAAAGTCTAGTTTGAAAAATGACAATCTGTGCTTTAAAGAGAATAAATGTAAAAATCGAGAATCGAACCGTGACCTTAGAATCGAAAATGCAATCGAATCGAGGATTTGGAGAATCGTGACACCCCTAATATATATATATATATATATATATATATATATATATATATATATATATATATATATATATATATATATATATATAAGAGATAGCTATGTGCTTCAGCAACTAGCTCCCCATCTGACAGGGTTTTTAATGTTAGTAGGAAAATAGTTTCATGCCACAGAGCTTCTCTTAAAACCGCAGACAGTTGACAGACTTGTGTTCTTAGCTTAAAAACTGGTTAAAAAAAGTAAAATAAAATACTTATCCCAGTTGTATAGTATAAATTGTGAATTGCATGCACTAAAAAGTTGACAGAATGCACTTTCTGTACTTAATTTGCACTGCTTCAGTTACATATAGGCCTACATGTATTAATTTAATAAATAGCAGTAAATGATCTCTTGGTCTAGATTTTTTTAACTGCTTAAATAAGCTGTTTAATCAAAATAGTTTTTTTTTTTTTTTTATGGGCAAAAGAAAATCATGTTTTTTTTATTATTTAAATGCAAACATATCGAGATATATATCGAATATCGTACAAATTTTGACAATATCGAGATATCATTTTTTTTAAATATATATCGCCCAGCCCTAATGTGGTTTAAGGTTCAAAAAACACTTTTTTCACATTGGAGAAATGACAAACAACAAGCCTATTCTAAACGGCTCAAAACCCATGTTTGAATCATCAGTGGTAAATCCTTTACATATGTAAACATACTTACTGACTGCGAGTCAGAACAGCCGGCATTGTAGTCTTCTCTCCCAGGATCAGGAAACAGTCCTCCATAAAATGCGTTGCACACAACTGAATATTTGGGTCGAACTGTTCTGGAACTTAACCACTGATTTCTAGTTATGTCCTCTTTTTCGCTTTCACAGCGAAACAGCATCTCCATGAACGTGAACGTTTGGGCAGCATTATGCAAATCTTCCCACATTGTGGTGTAGACATGTGGAGGCGTGTTTAAATGAGGCGTTTTAGGAGGACGTGGAGGAGTCTTATTTTATAAAGAATATCTCTTTGGGTTTGAGACTTTAATCTTTGCAGCTTTACAGATCTTTATGCACCAAAAGCTTGTTACACGCCAAAGAGAAAGGAAAACTTGAAATTGCATCATATGACCCCTTTAACAGTGTTTTTCAAGGGCTTTTCTAAACACCAGTCATCTACATGTAATAATGTGCACTTTTTTTCCCCAAATTATCCACAGATTTACCTATGGATGTAACTAAGGTTTCAGCTCTTGGTCGTCCTTTGGATATTGGAATGTTGTATGACCAGCGCAATGAATCTTTAATTTCAGGTTGGTCTAGCCTATTCACTAACCATTACTCTTAGCTTTACATTTCATTAGTGATGTAAATACACATTATAAAACAGCATGTAATGTAAATGTAATGAAAATATGTTCATGTTAATTTCCACCCTACGTATTATACTTTTACTTGAGTGGGGAAATTATTATTTTGTCCTCTACGTAAAGCTGCAGCTAATAATACTGTGTACTGTTTGAGTTTGAGTTTAAATAAGTGTTATGTTATTTGACTGTGATTTTATAAACATTACAAAATTCCCTTCTCTCTAATCCTAGGCTGTGTGCAGATTGTATGTCTTGTGTATATTTTTACACATGTAAATTTGAATAGAATGTGCTGTGAATGTGTTTACAGACAGTAATCTTTGGGATAACCACACTTTAACAAGTGACAGAATATCTTGGCCCCAACTGAAAACACATGTAAAGGTTTTGGGAGACGACTCCCTTAAGGAGAGATGCAGAGCCTTTGGAATGTCACCAATGTTGCGAGTCAGTGCTCTGTGTGGACTGATGGAGCTAAATGGAGCAGCAGCCTTTCTGAATCACCCAGTTCAGTCTCAATATCAGGAAAGAGTTACACTACACTACAAAACCACCACCAGACTGGACATGATCAGCCAAAGACTCTTACAGGAAGGAGTTTCTGCCTCAGTCATTAATGCAACCACAGCTACACATGTGATCATCGCTGTGTTCTATGGAGCCCAAGCTTTCTTTGTTTTTGATAATGAGAGAATCAACTCAGAGAAAAATACAGAAATGGAAAATGTTATCAAGAAGATTGTCACCACCCTTAGTGCAAGGGATGTGTTTTCAAGTCTTAATGAAACTGAAAAGGCTAACAGCATTTTTTATGCCTGCAGTCTCTACAGTGATGTGGGTAACTGGAAGAATCCAATGTCTTTTGATAAGGCAATGGAGATCTATGAATCTCTGCCAGCGCTGCTTGGATCTAAAGATGAGAGAGCAGTTCCTCTGAAGGTCTGGCTGTATCCTCTCAAGAAACTAAACAAGAGCTCTGTCTGTGCTGCTCCGAGCGAACACTTGCTGCAAAACGCTGAGAACATTCTAGAACATTTGAGAGAACAAATCAGGGTGTGCAAGGACATAGTGACAAACTACAATAATCTTAGTGTGATCATATGGTTCCCTGCTTTAAAAGAAATATTTCAAAGGTATTCAGAATTTCTGCAGGAGTACAGAATAGAGTTTCAAAGAAAGACTGCTAAGATTATTGAGTCCAAATACATCAGTGAAGAGGAGAGAGAGAAGAGTTTACAAGAACTTGTCAGTAACTTTGATCGGTCTCCATTCAATCCAGAAAACACACATCATTGGTTTGAAAAGAAGGAAACGGAGCTGGCAGTTTTAAAAAGGTGCAGAGCAGCAAGCATAACTATTGTGAAATCACAGGAGGAGCTTCAGCGAGTCATCAATGATCCTCTGATGAGCAGTGTGTTCTGCTTCACTATTTCATCAATAAAGGCAGATGACTCTTTTTTCACAGCTCTGAGGCAGTACATTGAATTCATGAAAAAGGGCACATTGAATCCATCTGATTTTATCGAGTCAGAAGATTTACAGCAGTCATTAAAGCCTGTTTATATCACTCAAAAAGTACTTTCTGATTTAGAAGTATTCATTACTGCCAAAGAGACAAATGAAGATGGAAAGCGAACCAAGTTCATTGCTGCATCTGTACATGATGATGGTTATTCTGAATACACTGTGCAGTTTTATCATGCCGGGAGGATTGTGAGCAGAAATCTGACACTTCAAACTAAGCCAGATCTCCTCCAAATATTTCACATAAACTGCACCAGTGTGTCCCTGAAACTGAATCAACCACAAACTAAAAGCATTGAGAAATATGTGGTGGAGTACAGGGCTTTGGATGATGATGATGAAATGAACAGTACCACATGGAAACATATCATTTTTGATGTGACCACTCTCAAGAAAACCTTTTTTATCTCAGGTTTAAAGTCTGACCACCACTATCAGCTGAGGTATTCAGTTATTGAGCAGGACTGTATGAGCAATTTCAGTAAAATGATTAACTTTCAGACAGCGGCTGCAGCAACACCTGGACAACCCATTGTGGAAAAGCTGAACCGAGACACTCTCAGAATTTTCTGGTTGAAGGTTAAAACTGGAGAAGATTCTCCAGTGCTACGGTATATGGTTGAGTATAAAGAAGCAGGACTGGAGGGCTGGTCTTCAGTACAAACACAAGGACCTGAATGTGAATATATTTTAACTGTACCTCACAGCACAATCTATAGAGTCAGAGTCTCTGCTGTCTATGGAGAAGGAGACATCAGCAAACCCAGTGAGGAGACACCAGTACCAGTGGATGGTGAGATACATGTTAAATATCTAGAACATATTAATGCTTGAATTGCTTAAAAAAATGAGTAACACTTGATTTTTGAGGTGTTCTTGTTACATGTTACATGTACTTAATATTATAATCACAATTAATTATGCATAATTACATGCAAGTAACCCTAAGCCAAACCTAAATCCTAACCCCAACCATATAGTAAGTACTGTACCAGTAGTTAAATAATATTACTCTGTGGCGTATAAAGTACCTGAAAGATACTGAAAGTGATGTCACCCATTGGTTTCCGAAGAGCGTTTTTGAAGCCAAAAGTGGATGGAGGCGACGTAACCATCTTGGCAGAACGCCACTACTGGATAATCAAAAATGGTTGCTGAAGCCACGCCCACCTAGCTCAACAGTGGTGACAGCAGTGGGAATGCACCTGTCACTCAAGTGGCCACGCCCTTAATTAACTTCAGAACTTTAAGGCTTACCGTATTTTCTGCACTATGAGTTGCACCGGTTTATAAGGCACACCTTCAATGAATGGCCTATTTTAGAACTGTTTTCTTATATAGGGCGCACCGGATTATAAAGTGCATAGAATAGAAGATACTGCAGTCAAACGTTTGACTGGGTTTGCATTATGCATCCACTAGATGATCATGGAGCTGTGCTAAAGGGAATGTCAACATTTTGACAGAGTGCCTTGATCCATATATAAGGCGCTCCGGATTATAAGGCGCACTGTCGTTTTTTGAGAAAATGAAAGGCTTTTAAGTGCGCCTTACAGTGCAGAAAATATGGTAATATAATTTAAACAGATGAGTTATAAAAAAATTCACCCCACTCACAGTTGTCATGAAGGGCAAAATTAGCTATATATACCAAAATAATTTTTTGTACCAGGCTGTAAACATGTTTGTTTTTTTTTTCTGTAAAGTTATGTATTTTAAAATTGATTGATTGGATTGACTCCCTTTTGCACCCAGCCACTAGTGGCCAGTTGACAGAGGTTGCTGCTGAGTTTGAACTCTCTTACATTTTATATTTTTGGGTAAGAATAATGATCACTTCATCCGGTACTTTGTGTCTTTCATTCCAACGTAAGAAAGCATTTCTGGAATCTGAAATAGCATTTAAATGTATTTACACAGTTTATGTATCAGAGTACATCGATGCATTTAAACTGCAGTTACAGATGCATAAATGGACCTAGTGCTTTGTTTTTAACAAATTTATACTGATATTTGAAATAAAACATGAAAAAAAGTCGAAATGTGAAATGAAAACTGCCAGTAGGTGACAGCAAGTGACTATTAATGAGTCATTGAAATTCTACCGATTAATTCAAACGGCTGATTCATTCAGAAACAAAGCATTTGACTGTGTTAATGAGTGAAGCACTGAATCATTTATTTAACGGATTCATTCAAAAAGCTGATTCACTGTTTCATTCTAAACACCGTCCATTGCTCAGAGATGCAAAACAGTGCCGTGATCTTTGTTTGGAACTATTTTTGTTTGCAAAATTGAGCAAAAAAACAAAAAAAAAACAATATTGTGTATAAAATGTAAGTCACTTATTGCTTTACTGAACTTGTACAAAATGATTATTAAATGTGTTCATGCTGATATCTGCAGAAAAATGGTAACGTTACTCTTTGTGTGATTAATTAAATTAAAAACATTAAATTATATAAATTTAGAAAGCATACAGAAGCATTTTGCCATTCATAATTTAGAATGCCTGCAATTTTGAGTTTTAATAGACTAATAAATCAAGTGCATTCACTCCTGTGTGTGATTTGGTGATACATCCTACTTGATAATGTCAGATCACACATCATTACAATTTACAACAGCACTTAGCATATTATCGCAGTCGATGCTGTATTTCACACCCCAGAAAGTTAATCATCCGCGGTTGTGCGTCAGGGATGGAAATTAGCACCCGTCACCAGCCAAATGCGGGTGATTTTGTGTTGTGGCGGGTAAACTCGCTTCACCTACCGGCCACCGTGGCGGGTAAATAAAAATAGCATACTGTTTCACCCGGCCGGTGGACAAAAAATGTATTTCCATCCCCAGTGTGTGTACAACACGCAATGAAGTGTAATATCATCTGAAGCAGCTCCGTGGAGAAAGGCGGTGTAAACCGGGCGCGAAATGGCGGCGCTGTTCCCAGTGCAGTGTTTACAGCTGAAGTTAGTGCTGCTGGTGGAGTGATATATTTGTTGGTTATTTACAGTAGCCTATGTTTTATAGCACGCGCTCATGATATACAAGATCGCGTGAAGTTGAATTTATCGCGCACAAGTTTCCGCATACTGTTACGTTTCTGTCAAAGTAAGTTCATTTTCCTGCTCTAAAAGTCTTTAGATACGGATTTTTCCGAAAGTCAATGGGAGAAATGAATGGGAAATGTATTTCCGGCACCAGAGATCTCTCGGGCTGTGGGCGGGACTGTGATGCTCTATTATCGTCCATGTTTTAATTTCAGCAAATTAATTTGAGCGAACACCCAAAACCTGATTAATATTCATGAATCCAGCAGCTCATAAATCATTAGTAATACGTAGTGTGTTTTATAGTTTTTATTAGAAGGAATCGTATTATTATTATTATCAGTATTTTTATACATTTTTTTTTCTTTTCTTTTTTTACAGAAACACTGAATGACCAAAAAAGCACCACCACCAGTCCAATTAAAATTTTCAGTTAAAATGACTAATAAGCATTCAAACATGGTTATCAAGTTTACTTCTAATTACTAAAGTTCTATTCTTAAATGATACTTGATTATTATAAAGCTTGACTGACTGGCACTATTTTAGTAAACTAAAATAATTACTAGCCAATGACGATTCAATTGACAAGGTGTCCGTAGTCGGTTGTAAGTTATTTCGAAACAACATTGTATCACTACACATGTTTGACTGCTCTGGCGTGATGAGACGTGTAAAAACAATGTATTAAAAACGCTGTGCATTCGTTTGTCATCGGCGTAAAAGTTTGCAAGCCGAGATTTCTTTCAGTGATAGTGTTGAACAGGGGACTTTTCCCTCAACCACAAAAAAAAAAAAAAAAAACACACACACAAAAAATACACTTACACATGCAAATACTGGTGAATCATTTCCTTTGGAATTAAATACAACATTATTATTGCATACGAAAACTGTTTAGAATGTCATAAAAATGTTTCTGTGCATTAAAAAAGTTGAGCTGAGAGAATGAGCGGCTTCAGCAAGAGTCGGCAAAGAGTCGGCTGTTTCAAAACCTATAAGCTGCCTAGATAGACAGCATTTTTGACCATCACTGAAAGAGAAAATGTCAGTATTTCATTGAGACTTATATAAACTGCTTAAAGGGTTAGTTCACCCAGATAGCAAATTTATGTAATTAATAACTTACCCTCATGTTGTTTCAAACCCGTAAGACCTCCTTTTATCTTCGGAACACAGTTTAAGACATTTTAGATTTAGTCCGAGAGCTCTCATTCCCTCCATTGAAGCTGTGTGTACGGTATACTGTCCATGTCCAGAAAGGTAAGAAAAACATCATCAAAGTAGTCCATGTGACATCAGAGGGCCCGTTAGAATTTTTTGAAGCATCGAAAAAACATTTTGGTCCAAAAATAGCAAAAACGACGACTTTATTCAGCATTGTCTTCTCTTTCGTGTCTGTTGTGAGAGTGAGTACAAAACAAAGCAGTCTGGATATCCGGATTGCGAACTAATCATTCGGTTCACCAAATCGAACTGAATCGTTTTAAACGGTTTCCATCTCTAATACGCATTAATCCACAAATGACTTAAGCTGTTAATTTTTTTGATGTGGCTGACACTCCCTCTGAGTTCAAACAAACCAATATCCTGGAGTAATTCATTTACTCAAACAGTACATTGACTGAACTGCTGTGAAGAGAGAACTGAAGATGAACACCGAGCTGAGCCAGATAACGAACAAAACATTTGACTCATTCACGAGTCAAGAACAGTTTCTGTCAGACGCGTCCGATTCGTGAACCGAGGAGCTGATGATACTGCACATGTGTGATTCAGCGTGAAGCAGAGCGACACACAGAGAGTCTGAACCAAACTGATTCTTTTGGTGATTGATTCTGAACTGATTCTGTGCTACTGTTATGAGCACGGGTAAACTGAAGGCTTGAATAAAGGGCAATCATCGCAAATGATGCCATTACACCGGGAGCGAAAGAACCTGGGAACCGTTTTCTTCAACCGGTTTATTGAATCGAACTGTCTGAAAGAACTACTGGTGATCCGAAAACCGATGCAACCGGTTCTTCACTCGTGAACAAGTCAGTCTATTGTTCGTTATCTGGCTCAGCTCGGTGTTCATCTTCAGTTCTCTCTTCACAGCAGTTCAGTCAATGTACTGTTTGAGTGCATGCATTACTCCGGGATATTTGTTTGTTTGAACTCAGAGGAAGTCATTTGTGGATTAATGCGTATTAGAGATGCGAAACCATTTAAAATGATTCAGTTCGATTTGGTGAACTGAATGATTCGTTCGCGAACCGGATATCTAGCTGCTTTGTTTTGAACTCTCTCTCACACAGATACGGAAGAGAAGACAATGCTGAATAAATTCGTAGTTTTTGCTATTTTTGGACCAAAATGTATTTTTGATGCTTCAAAAATTCTAACTGACCCTCTGATGTCACATGGACTACTTTGATGATGTTTTTCTTATCTTTCTGGACATGGACAGTAAACTGTACACACAGCTTCAATGGAGGGACTGAGAGCTCTCGGACTAAATCTAAAATGTCTTAAACTGTGTTCCAAAGATAAACGGAGGTTTTACGGGTTTGAAACAACATGAGGGTAAGTTATTAATTACATAAATTTGCTATCTGGGTGAACTAACCCTTTAAGTATTGTAGATCTTGTAGTATTAATTTTCACAGGCAGTTACACATTGTTGGTTAAAAACAATAAAGTGGCTGGTAAAAACATTGCGTGGCAGTTAGATTTTGAAATCCACCAGCCACAGTGGCCGGTGGACAAAAAAGTTAATTTCCATCCCTGTTGTGCGTACACTTGTTTGCACATGAGCAAAGGTGTTTTTAGGAGTCTAACTTTGCAAATGCCAGACCACTGATTCATCAAACTGCTTTCTAGCAGTCTGTGTTCTTCTGACAAAGTAAAGTACAGATACTCCCAAAAATAATTAAGTACTGTAACAAAGTATAATTATTCCATTACATTACACCACTGATATTATTCAGTATTTATATGCATAATTACACTCTAACAAGGACGCCTTAATTAAGTGAAACCTAATAATGCTTCATTCCTTATACCACTGCAGTCTGGAGCATAGATCTCTCAGAGAGAAAGAGCTCCATCCTCCTAGAAGTGCTGAAACTCCAAACAGAGAAGAAACCAGTAAAGCTGAGAGACTGGACAGATGAAGAGAGTGAAGTGAAGGGATTGCTGCAGTGTCTGCCCTACATCTCACAGCTGAGGTGAGAGTTTCTTCTGAAAACATTACTCTTTTGTTTCCATATATTCTGCTCTCAGTTAGGATTATTGGCTAAAATAAATAGAAAAAAAGTATACAGAGTAGAACTACATTTCACATCATCTCTGAAACATCTCAGAAAAGTGCCGTTAGTAGAGCTGTGAGTAACTTAAAATGTCCCTCATCTCAGTGTCTGATAAAGTAGTGTTTGTGAGCACAGAGCTGTCGTTACCAGGGAAACCACTCTATTTCTGACGCTCCAAAAGTGACACCTGCTGACAGAGAATGAATTGTTCAGACTAATGCGAAAACTGACTGATTTTTTTTTATGCTGCATAAACAGAGTTATTAATGTGGATAGATAAAAAGATAATGTGCCTTCAAAGATGTGAGGTTTATCACTTTGTAAAAGCCAAAAAAAGTTTGGCTAACTGCAAATGTTTCAACTATAATTTTGTTAACATCATGCATTTTGAGGCAGTTAATGATTTAAATGTTGGTTAAATTAATTATTATTCAACATAACATTTTTACTCTGATGGAAACTTTAATGCTAGTGAAATGCCATATAAATGCCATTTTGTGATCTTGAAGAGTCTGAAATAGATGTTGCTTAATCAGGACATAAAATACATGCATAACTTATTTGTTATGCATTAACTTTTGTACATTCTTACATAAACATTGTACACCTTACATTCACTTTTATAAAAAAAAAATTTTGGGGGCAAGTGTAAATCTTATTACTCGTGTATGTTTTATATATTTTAGCTTAATATCAGCCTGTCCATGGACTACGGGTGAAAATTAATTCTTGAGCTAAAACCCAGTACTATGCATCTCTACCTTTGAGGTTAATGTTTATTGTACGCTGTGTTTCTTTAAATAAAGGAAAACCTTTTTTTTTTACTGAAATAATGCTTACTATATGTGGTACAGACATGAAGCTTTATTTCCAAGATGATGCATGATGATAAACTTTATATTTCAATCCAATATAGTACATTTTAGTAACAAATGCTTATCATAATATTTCTTATTAATATACATCAAATTAATTTCTGATTCAGTGTTTTGTCTGTGAGTCAGTGATTCTCTCTGCTGCTAGAGAATAGTAAGATGACGCTCAAACAGTGGCTTCACCACGAGTCATTATACAGATCAGTGCCATAGACCTAATTATCTATTTATTATTATTGTAAAGATGAATGTTTTACTTATCAATCTGCTCTCATATTTCATATTATCCAGCACTAGACATTGAAGTGTGTTTACATTTGTGTCTCCACAGATTTGATTTCTATGAGAAGAAAACATCTGTCCAGTTTCTGGTGAATCTGATTGTTTCAGCGTCAGAGTTTGATAAAACGACTGGTGAAAATTACACTGAGCTGTTCACATCTGTGTGCAGCTACACATCTTTCCCCTTCAGTGAAAACTATACTCACCATCAAGCTGTTCAATCTGAATTCCTGCTGGATCTGTGTTCACATGTGAAGGACTATGAGACTCAAACAGGCAGGAGTGTCCTTCCAGCATTACAGCCAATTTATCAGTCAGCTCCTGCAGTCTGGAGAATAAAGCTCTCAGAGAGAAAGAGCTCCATCCTCCTAGATGTGCTGAAACTCCAAACAGAGAAGAAACCAGTAGAGCTGAGAGACTGGACAGATGAAGAGAGTGAAGTGAAGGGATTCCTGCAGTGTCTGCCCTACATCTCACAGCTGAGGTGAGACTTTCTGTGTTTGTTTCTCTGTGCTTCTTGTTTGTTCTGTGAACAGTGTGATTGTGTTCATCTGTTTTCAGCACACACTGATGTGATGTAACACACAGGACACAACAGATCTACTGTCATGATAGTCACAACACAAACACACTGTAGAAACTCTCTGTTTGACTGTTAATATTAACTTAATTAACTTAATATTAACTAATTCCGTGGCTTAACTCATTTTGAAAGATTATTATTATTATTTGTTCATTTTATTTCACATTTTAAGTTTTAATTGATTTTTTAGAAAACAAAAATATAAAAAATGACTTTACTGTATAATGTGGAATGTCACCGAATTTGAATGAATATTTGAATGAAAATGAATATAAAAATATGATCAATAATATAAAAATATAACCAATAATAATACGATAATAAAACTGATAATAATAATAAAAAATTATATATAATAATAATAACAATAATAGCCTAATATACAAATATTAAGAGAAAAGGACGACCAGTTAATGGACTTACAAGACTGTAGGATGGATAAAAATGTTTTTATATTTTATATTATGCACTTGAGGTAACATTTATTCATGATAAACTTTATTTGAATGCTGACAATTGCATGTAATACAGCCCAGAAGCCAAGGCCTGTGGTTAATATAATAATTTATTAATGTAATAATTTCTATAATAAATATTATAATAATTTATTAATTCAAAATAAAACATTAATGAATCCATCTCTGATAATCCTGGGTTGCTATGGTCACACAGGTTTGTTTACACATTAAACTCGTGGCCACATAACATCTCGAGGCCACGACAAAATATCATGTTCCCACGAGTTATTATATCATGACCACAACAAAACTAAGTGAACCGACCATGTCTCCTTAGGGGCACCGTAGTTCATCCCTGTCCTGAACGCTAACTTTCTTTACTGATTAAGATGTTTGTCAGTTTGGAGGACACGCGTAACAATCTGATATTTTTAGCGCACTTCACCAAACACACACAACAAAAGAATCAAAGAATCAGGTGAAACCCAGTAAACCTTGAGATTATTACTTGTGACATTAGAACAAAAAACTTTAGAATACTGTTTCTTACTTACTACATAACTAATAAGGAATTATTGAAGAACTAACAGGTGATTATTCATTAACACTTAACTCACTACTGTTAACTACTAAGAAAGATGTGTTAACTAATCCGTATGTAATATAATTTTATGATTATGTTAAGTAACAGTTAGCTAATCAGTAACTAATATATTCGATCATACCTCCTGAAGAACTACTATTAATTATCTACTAGTTAAGGTTCAAGAAAAATAACTACTACTGAACAGTTATACGCAAATAATCACTATAATAATCAGGATGTGTCCCACAAGTACTTGCGTAAAAGTACAGATACCCCAATAAAATATTACTCCAGTAACATAATAAGTAGGCCTATTCATTTTCAAAATTACTTGAGTAAAAGGACAAGTACAAAGTACTACTATGAAAACAAAAATATGGTTTTTGGATTTGGATTTTATTTGCTTCTAAATGTTTAACTTTTATGAAATGTTTGTTAAATTAGTTAAAATGTGGGCAGTATACATGTTAAAATGGAATAAAATAAGCTGTATTAAGAAATGTTCTCATCTGAAATAAACAGATTTTAGTCAAAATGATGTATTTTATTATTATTTACTAATAGGTTCACTTTAGAATTCAGTTTCAGGTTCTAAGTAAGTCCTGCAAAATTATCTGATAATTCTTTATTAATTACTAATGGGTTGCCTATGTCTTCACTTTAGAATACTGTTTCAGATTCTAAGTAATTCTTCAGGGATTATCTGATAATTCTTTATTAATTACAAATTGGATACCTCTATTTTCACTTTTCCTCAGGCTGTGCCTTACATACAGAAATTGAATTAATGATAATGTGGTATATGCTGATGAGGCACACATACAGTACTGTATATAAAATATAAAAACTAAGGTAAGTTATCACAAGGCACTGGAGTCGAGGTGGGGTATCTATTGGAAGCTGATTTCTTAAAAAACACACTCACAAAAAAATTCACTATACAGGCAAAACCTCTATAAAATGTATTGCATTTATTAATATTGCATTTTCATACAACTACTACTACTGCTAATAACATTTATATGAAAAAGTCACAATTCAATGTAATTGTGTAAAACTGTTCATTAGTAGTAATATTTTATTGGGGTATCTGTACTTTTACGCAAGTACTTGTGGGACACATCCTGAGTATTATAGTGATTATAGTGATTATTTGCGTATAACTGTTCAGTAGTAGTTATTTCATAGTTATTTTTCTTGAACCCTAACTAGTAGATAATTAATAGCAGTTCTTCAGGAGGTATGACAGAATACATTAGTTATTGATTAGCTAACTGTTACTTAACATAATCATAAAATTATATTACATACTGATTAATTAACTCATCTTCCTTAGTAGTTAACAGTAGTGAGTTAAGTGTTAATGAATAATCACCTGTTAGTTCTTCAATAATTCCTATAATACCTCATACATTAGATATGAGCACATGTATATGTGTATATATATATATATATATATATATATATATATATATATATATATATATATATATATATATATATATATATTATTCTGATTTCATTATATTATGACTGATAGTTTTCATTAAATATTGACTTTAACTGTAATTAAAAATGTTTTTTTGTAGGCTCATTTGTTAAATGTAAGCAATTTGGGCAAGCTCAGACTGAGTGCTGGTCGTGTTTCTTCAGAAACAGAGCCACAAACAAAGTTACAAAAAATGCTGTGCACAGCTCCACGAGAAACGGGGTCTTATGCACTCAACATGAGACTAATTATAAAAAAGACATAAGGAAAATAACCTCAGTGAAAGACTTATTTATCTTATGTTTATATTTAAAAGAAAGATAAACATTCTTCATTTAGACCCTAACAAACACGTACAGTATACTGTATGTCATATTATGCTCTGCGCATTGCACATCTCCACACAGTGTTGTGCCTGAATGCGTTCATTGAACGATAGTTCATGAACTCGTTCATATTTTGGGCGAACGTGAACTGAACGTGCTGTATTACTGCCTGATGAACGTTACTGTCAACTCCTTCATTCTGGTGTCTGTGAACGGCACGCTCTCTCAGGTTAACTTCGTTCAATAGGCTGCCATATTTCTATAGAGCCTCCCAGGCGAAAACCCGGCTAAAACACACCGTAAACGGGTCTTAATATGTAGCGGAAAAAACACCCAATCTGGCAACACCAGCCACCAGTGTCGCACCGCCATCCGCCGCATGCATAACGCGTCATCAAAAAAAAAAAAAAAAAAGCATGGAGGCGACAGCAGCATGTAGCAAGAAAGCGTATGATCATTTAAAATAATTTTATGATGTTTATGACAAGGTCGGTGAGAATGGGACACAAAGCATTAAAGCAACAAGGGGGAAGTGCTGTCGCCTCAATGCTAATGTAAACCCTGGTTGGATAATGATTCAAAATTTGATATGAAAATGAAATCTGATGCATAGCTTCATTGTTAAAACTGATAAAATAATTGCTGTCTGTGATTCTATATGGGCTGTAGCAATAATTTTGAAAAATAATAGCTTGCAGCAACATATGGAAAAAAAGAACTATGAACTAGTTCATTTCTGGAACTGTGTGAACTTAGTTAAAACATTTTTAGTTTGAACTATGAACTGAACTAGTTCATTTTAAAATTTGTGAGTTGAACTTTGAACTAGTTCATGTAGAAAGTGAACTTTCCCAACACTGTCTCCACAGAATTCATGATTGTGTTCATATATTTCTATTGTAGCAGTGTTAACACGTGCAGTTATAATTGAGTTACAGTTCAGTGGGTTTTTGCAAAGTCGAGCTACAATCTTCATGTCTCTGTTCATGTAAACATCACACAATACATAATCGAATATTATTAAAAGTACATCGCACATTACCTCTGTCTTTCAGAGCATGTGCACAATGATGAGGACGACTGTTAAATGATTAACATGAATACATATCAGATAAAGAAAAACTGCAATCACAGTATCTAGTTTGGTTAGTTGAACTTCAGAAAAAAGTAACTGTGTCATTTATGACATTAAAAAGTGAATAATTGTTTTAGTCTGTTTAGTCTGACTAACATCACACATGTAAAGTGCACGTGAATGTGACACAGGACACAGTACTTGACTTTAATGGAGCTGTATATTAAGTGTTCACTGTCATGATAGTCAGCACACAAACACAATGTCTGAACAGAACAATAACTGTCTGACCCAGATTTACCTTCATATCAACTGAATATTGCCAGTTATATGTATTTTAAATTAGAATTTTAAGAAAATTATTTAAATTATAAACACTTTAATAAGTTTAGATTTCACACTTTACTGTTTATTCACTTTAGGATTATATTTACAACACAGACTACACAGTCCGCAACTAGAACTAAAATACAAAGTGCCATTGAATCTTTTCAAATCATTTCATCATCTCTCATATGTATTTTATATTTAAATGATTTAATTCGTCACCTGCAGTATTTTTGTTCATACTGTACATTGAAGATTGAAGTGATAATTATTTCTGTCTCCACAGGTTTTATTTGACGAGTGAACCTGGTGTAAAGTTTCTACTGAAACTGATTGTTTCAGCATCAGAGATTGATGCAAATCAAGGAGAAACTTACACTGAACTATTAACATCTGTGTGCAGCTACACATCTTTCCCTTTTAATAGGAATTATTTAGATGATTCTGATTATCAGACTGAACAGTGTGATTTCCTGCTGGATCTGTGTTCACATGTGAAGGACTATGAGACTCAAACAGGCAGGAGTGTCCTTCCAGCATTACAGCCAATTTATCAGTCAGCTCCTGCAGTCTGGAGAATAAAGCTCTCAGAGAGAAAGAGCTCCATCCTCCTAGAAGTGCTGAAACTCCAAACAGAGAAGAAACCAGTAAAGCTGAGAGACTGGACAGATGAAGAGAGTGAAGTGAAGGGATTCCTGCAGTGTCTGCCCTACATCTCACAGCTGAGGTGAGACTCTTGTAAAAACGTTACTCTGGATTTGATTTGATTTAATATTTCTTGCTCAGTTAGATCCATTGGCTAAACTTTTGTGACGTGAAGGGATTCCTTCAAGGTCTGCCCTACATCTCACAGCTGACGTCTGATAAATACTGCCTTTTATTTGACTATTGTGACATTGTGCTTTTTCCACCACATAGTGTAAACATTAGCTTTATACAGTAAAAATATTTAAGCTTAAGATAAAACAATATGCTTGAATATTACTAGGATATTGTATATTATTTTATTATTATATGCTTGTCCTGCAGGAATGCCAATCGGTTCATCCCATCTCTATGTAAAGTGTTTGGGTCCAAAGTGAAATCAGATCAGGTGACTCCTCTGCTTCAGGCTTTAGACTTCACTGTCACACTGAGAGGAAAATTACCCAGCAGCACCTGCAGATCTGTGGGGAGAGTTCTGGGTCTTTCACCCTCAAAACTAAACCTGACTCTAAAGCCAAAAGCCATTTCTGTCAGAGGAACCAGACTGCTCTTCAGACACATCAGACACCTGCAGAAGCTGAGGTCTGAGATACATCATCTGCACTCACTGTTTACATCATAACTGTTTTTGATTAACACATCCTGGAATCTGTAATGTGAATGTTCCTCATGATCTTCGATTTTGTTTTTGACAGTCTGGAAGACAAAATGTTAGTGAAGATGGTCAGAGTGCTGAGGTCATGTCCTGTTTTACTGAACACAGAGGAGCTTTCACTGGTCACTAAAGACTCAAAGCTGAATTCCTCTCATATCCTGAGCAGATTGACGTCTCTCCTGAGTCTGCTGTCTGTCCAGTGTTTGGATCTTACCAAGTGTACCAAGTCTCTGTCTCTCACATCACTGTTGGGTCTCCAAGAACCTCTGTCTATCAGGTCTGTGTTCAGCTCTGTGTTTTAGTTCATGTTTTGTCACTAAATGAGATGTTTCACAAGACCTGTTCTGTCTGTGTGTTCAGGTTCTCTAAAGAAACTCTTCAGCAGCTGGTTTCAGTGGTGTATGAAGCACAGGATGGTAAACTGACACGCTGCTTTCTGAAGAAGGTGTCTAAGGATCTGACTTCCTGTTCACTGACCTGGGAAGTGATTCATTACCTGCTGCAACATCAAGCTCTGAATTTAAAGCTGGACTTCAGGAAGAGCAAAATCACCTGTGAAATCAGACAACTGTTACCCTGGTTGGGCACAATTCAGCTGAAAAGGTAAAATAATCAAATTAGTTCTGTTTAGCTCAGCTTTAAGCAAAGTAAGATACGTGATTAACATGAATTCAAGAGATGTTCCCTATTAAACCTACAATATAAATTACACACTGTCATACCTCAGATGTGAATTTTCAAAAAGAAAATTGCATTAAAAATGTTTGTTGCTGTAATGGTTCATGAAACTGATCTTATTCTCCACAGGTTGAGCCCCAGCTTTACTCTGTCCATCATTATGGAGATTTATGAGACTCGTTTTCCTCAGTATGTGTCCGGTCTCATGAGTTCAGCAGGGAATGACATCAGCCTGAATGGCCGAGTGTTGGACTCTGTTCACTGCGCTGCTCTGCGCTTCACTCTGCAGCACTGCAACACTGTCAAACTCAATCTGCTCTGGACCTCCATACCATCGGAGGAGCTAGAGAGCTTTTTGCCTTTACTCTGCAGAGTCACACAGCTCAGGTTTACTGATAGAACAGCACTGATATCACATTAAACATGTCTGTTCTGTTGTGTGTGTTTGTTAACAGTATCTGTGTGTGTTAGTGTTGACAGGCTGCTGTTACTGAAGCTGCTTCATTGCTGCAGTTCCTCTGATCTCCAGCAGGAGGCAGCAGATGTTCTTCTCTCTGCTCTTCACCACAGACTGGACTTCTCCTGCTGCTCTTCTCTGGATTTAACAGACACACAGGAAAACCAGGAGCATTTGAAACTAACTGAAGAAGACTGTAGAATAATCTCATCTGTGCTTCAGAAAACTCCAAGCATTGTGAAGTTGATCTTACAGGACTGTGAGCTCTCTGAGGAGGCCCTGAAACAACTTTGGCCAATCCTGCCTCAAGTCCAGCTGAAGTAAGACATCTGACAGATCAATTTCATTGCTAATATTACAAAGTGCATTAATTTATCTCACGTTCATGTTTATCGTTGTGTTCTTCCTCTCATCAGTTGTAGTAAAGCTCTGCTACTGCAGTTTCTGGCTTGTGTTAGTAAAGATGGATCTCAGAGAGGCTCTTTGAGGAGCGCTGAGGCTCTTTCACAGGCTTTGGGAGGAGAGATGGACCTCAGTCACACTCAGATGAACCCGAGAGCTTGTGAACAGCTGGCACTGTTTCTGGAATATTCTGAAGGACTGACAGAACTGGATCTCAGTCACTGCAAACTCACTGATCTCTGCGTGGAGCCGCTGCTGCCACATCTGCACAAAACCCAGACTCTGGAGTGAGTTACACAGACACGTCAGGAATAGAGAGACAAAACACTGTATTCAGACTTGTTTGCCTCATGTTTCTGTTGAAACTTTTCATCTCATGTCTTCTTACAGCCTGAGTCACAATAATATCACAGATGAATCAGCAAAGAGGATCCACAGTATCGTCTGCACTCACAGCAATCTTCAGACTGTACGGTGAGTGTGTGTGTGTGTGTGTGTGTGTGTGTGAGCTGTGTTTTATTAGTGTTGGTCTATTAACCCTCTATGAAATTTACTTTTAGTGACTACACAATGGATAAATAATTTGCATTTTATGTTAATAAAATCATATGGCTCTGTTTAATCCAAGTCTCAAATTTTGTAATCTAGAATAGTTTCATTACAATAATGTAAAAAATTATAATAAATACAGTTAAGTCTGTGTATCTAAAATGCATATTTAAAATGACATTTTAAATTTAAATGACAGTGTTTAATTGTAGAATACATGTTTTGCAGAGCTTTACTTTACACTTGGATGACTGAACACATTTGATATTACTCATCATTTTTGAGAGATGTAGATGAACTGAAACACATCAGTTGATTTGTATATCATGTTGTTATCAATTTTGTCTTTGCAGACTCTTCGGAAACAAAATCAGTGAAAGAAAGCAATTCACCAGAGACAAGCGATTTGAAATATGGTGAAGATCCTGGGCCAGAACCTTAATGATTTAACATTAGGAGGGTGTTTGATTTATGATTAAACAAACTTTGCAAAGCACTTAACAGTGTTCTGTGTAGAAGTTTATTTTTATGAATAATTAAAAATTATAGCTTTATGTTTGAACCAGATTTATATAAATGAAATGTTTATTATATTACAAAGCTATGATGATGTATATTTTGCAGTGTTTTAGGCAAGAGTTATGGTTTTGATTTGTCTTCACTGGCTACAATTAACCGCTCACAACAAGTTCAAGACAGCCACAGGCTCCTCACCCTCTTAACCGTGGATGTTGACTGGAACAAATATTTCTGTTTTATATTCTTCTAGACAACGTTTAGAGCTTTTAGAGAATGTTTAATGCTTTGTATTGTTAGCACTGCATTGATTCTCAGGATAAATATATTTGTTATACTCCTGAATTTTATTTTGCCTTGGTTGAAAGTATCAGCTAAATGAAAGAATACTCCAGTAATCAGTCTCTTTTAATACATGTAATCGAGCTGTAAGAAAGATGTGGATTTTATTATTATGGTTAAGATTTTCATACTGTCTATTTATCTCTTTATATATATTTTTTTTCTCGAAGCCGTTTGCAATAAGGTTTTAATGAATTTAAAGCAATTTTACATAGCCTTTAACCATTACTAATTCTACAAGTGTAATTATGCCAGACTGAGTTTTGAGAAAGACAAGAATCAGAATCAGAATCAGAATGAGCTTTATTGCCAGGTATGTTTACACATACGAGGAATTTGTTTTCGTGACAGAAGCTCCGCAGTACAACAGAATGACAGCGACAGAACATAAAACACATAATAAAAGAATAAAAAATACAAATATGTAGACAGTGAATGACAATATACAAATGACAATTGTAGGCAGGTATATTACAAAGTGAAGTTATGTATGTACATATATATTGTGTGCAAAATTTAAGTGTATACTAAGTATGTGTGTTAGATAAATAAAGTGTGTGTGTATATAAATATAAAGTGTAGTGTGTTCGCCATTATTGTCAGCTGTTCATAAGATGGATTGCCTGAGGGAAGAAACTGGTCCTGTGTCTGGTCGTTCTAGTGCTCAGTGCTCTGTAGCGTCGACCAGATGGCAACAGTTCAAAGAGGGAGTGTGCTGGATGTGAGGGGTCCAGAGTGATTTTGACAGCTTTTTCTCACTCTGGATAAGTACAGTTCTTGAATAGATGGGAGAGTTGAACCGATGATTCGCTCAGCAGTCCGGACTACCCTCTGTAGTCTTCTGAGGTCAGATTTAGAAGCTGAGCTGAACCAGACAGTTACTGAAGTGCAGAGGATGGATTCAATGATGGTGGAGTAGAACTGTTTCAGCAGCTCCTGTGGCAGGTTAAACTTCCTCAGCTGGCGAAGAAAGTACAACCTCTTCTGGGCCTTTTTTACGATGGAGTCAATGTGAATGTCCCACTTCAGGTCCTGAGAGATGGTGGTTCCCAGGAACCTGAATGACTCCACTGCAGTCACAGGGCTGTTCATGATGGTGAGTGGGGGGAGTGCAGGGGGGTTTCTCCTGAAGTCCACGATCATCTCCACTGTTTTGAGGGTGTTAAGCTCCAGGTTGTTGAGACTGCACCAGACAGCCAGCTCTTTTACCTCCTGTCTGTAAGCAGACTCGTCACCGTCCTGAATGAGGCCGATGAGTGTGGTGTCATCTGCAAACTTCAGGAGCTTGACAGAGGGGTCCTTAGATGTGCAATCGTTGGTGTACAGGGAGAAGAGCAGTGGGGAGAGGACACAGCCCTGGGGAGCTCCGGTGCTGATTGTACGGGTGCTGGATGTGTATTTTCCCAGCCTCACTAGCTGCTGCCTGTCTGTCAGGAAGCTGTTGATCCACTGACAGACGGAGGTGGGCACGGAGAGCTGATTTAGTTTGGGCAGGAGGAGGTTTGGGATGATCGTGTTGAAGGCCGAGCTGAAGTCCACAAACAGGATCCTCACATAAGTCCCCGGTCTGTCTAGGTGTTGCAGAACATAATGCAGTCCAATGTTTACTGCATCGTCCACAGACCTGTTTGCTCTGTAGGCAAACTGAAGAGGATCCAGCAAGGGCCCAGTGATGTCCTTCAGGTGGGCCAGCACCAGTTTTTCAAATGACTTCATGACTACAGACGTTAGAGCCACAGGCCTGTAGTCATTTAGTCCTGTAATTTTGGGTTTCTTAGGGATGGGGATGATGGTGGAACGTTTGAGGCATGAAGGGACTTCGCACAGCTCCAGCGATCTGTTGAAGATCTGTGTGAAGATGGGGGCCAGCTGGTCAGCACAGGATTTCAGACAGGCTGGTGTTACACAATCTGGGCCTGGTGCTTTTTTCCTTTTCTGCTTCCGGAAGACCTGGCGCACCGCATCCTCGCTGATCTGAATGGCAGGTGTGGGGGAGAGGGGGGATGCAGGAGGTGAGAATGGTGAGAGTGCTTGATTGGAGAGGTGTTCAGGATGGGTTGCAGGAGCTGTTAATGGTGTGAACGGTAGTTTGGAGAGGCATTTGGGGCTGGTTGCAGGAGTTGTGAAGGGTGTGAATGGTTTTGTGGGGAGGCGTTCAGGGCAGGTGATGGGTGTTCTTTCAAACCTGCAGTAAAACTCGTTCAGATCGTCTGCCAGTCGTTGATTCTCTACGGTGCTGGGGGGTGGTGTCTTGTAATTGGTGATCTTCTTTAGACTTTTCCACACTGATGCGGAGTCGTTGGAAGTGAACTGAGTCCTTATTTTTTCAGAATAATTCCTCTTTGCCACTTTGATCTCCTTTTCCAATGTGTATTTAGCCTGTTTATACAAGACATTGTCCCCCTTCACGTAAGCATCTTCTTTGGCCTGACGGAGCTGTCTGAGTTTTGCAGTGAACCACGGTTTGTCATTATTGTAAATTAGTTGCGTCTTTGTAGGAATACACATATCCTCACAGAAACTGATGTATGATGTTACGGTCTCTGTGAGTTCATCCAGATCGGTGGCAGCAGCTTCAAAAACACTCCAATCAGTGAGGTCAAAACAAGATTGTAAATCCTGCTCTGCTTCATTAGTCCATCTTTTTACAGTCCTTGATACAGGTTTAGCTGATTTTAGTTTCTGCCTGTAGGACGGTATAAGATGAACCAGAAGGTGATCAGAACGTCCCAAAGCTGCTCGTGGAACAGAGTGAAATGCATCCTTTATTGTGGTGTAACAGTGATCCAATATATTACTGTCTCTTGTGGGACATGTAACATGCTGTCTGTATTTTGGCAGTTCACGGGAGAGATTGTCTTTATTAAAGTCCCCGAGAATGATTAAAACAGAGTCCGGGTGTTGTTGTTCTGTCTCTGTAATCTGATCAGCGAGTTTCTGTAAAGCTGAGCTCACGTGCGCTTGCGGATGGATGTAAACACTGACCAGAATGAACGAGTGAAACTCCTGCGGCGAATAGAACGGCTTGCAGTTAATGAAGAGTGTTTCGAGATTTGAGCAGCACGTCTTCTTTAACACAGTTACATCTGTACACCACCGTTCATTGATGTAAAAGCATGTCCCGCCGCCGCGCGATTTCCCAGTGGATTCTGATTCGCGATCCGCTCTGAACAGATGAAAGCCCGGCAGATGGAGCGCGCTGTCCGGTATGGTGTCATTCAGCCAGGTTTCCGTGAAACACAGAGCTGCAGAGTGTGTGAAATCCTTATTAGTCCGAGAAAGCAGAAGGAGTTCGTCCGTTTTGTTGGGTAGAGAACGGAGATTTGCCAGATGGATGCTAGGCAACGGCGTTCGAAATCCGCGCTTCCTGAGTCTGACGAGCGCTCCCGCTCGCTTCCCCCGTCTGCGCGTCCTGAAGCGCTTGATCAGCGCCGCCGCTCCTCCGATAACAACGTTCACTAAAACATCTGAATAATTGAAATCCGGGAAAACATCTTGTGGTGCGTTCTGCCGAATGTTCAGCAGTTCTTCCCTGGTGAAACTGATGGCAGGAATATAACTTAAGACAGGACAAACTAACAAAAACACAAAAACATATGCGGAGCTCGTCACGGAGGCAGCCATCCTGTATCGGCGCCAGCGATGAACCTCAGCGATGAAGTATTATTATTCAATAAAAACTGCTTAATATTTAGGCTACCTGTACTTCATCTCCTCAGCCTCAATTTAAATTTTTTTTTTAAAGATGTCATGATGTTCCCCAGTGTTTACCCTTAAAGATGACATATTATGCCCCTTTTTACATCATGTAATATAAGTCTCTGGTGCCCCTAGAATGTGTCTGTGAAGTTATCAGCTCAAAATACGCTTTTTATACATTTATTATATCATTTTGAAAATGCCTATTGATGTTCTTTAAATGCAAATGAACTGCTACTCCCCGCCCCCTTATCCAGAATAGAGCTGCTAAAACATCTGTTTTGGTTCTGATATTATCATGTTTATCATGCTGAAATCATGCGTTTTAAGCCATATTACGCCTGTTTCACACATACTCTGTCTGCTGTTCGTATGTGTTGCGTATTTTTTTACGCACCCATGTGAACAGATTCCAGCGTTCACACTGCACGCTGTCAATGCGTTCCAGGAGCAGTGCAGCGATCGTTTACGTACAGAGTCTATTTTTGCTGTGCTGCATGTGCTGAATTAAAGTGACAGTGCATTGTTCGCGGTAAAAATGAACATGGATTGACACGAAAATGCAGTCATTTCACAATAAATATATACTAATTAAAGCCCACTGTGTTTCACACGCAACACATGGGTTTTGGCTAGATTTAAAACAAGAAAAAGAGCAACTTTAGAGAAACAAGGCAACATTATATATGCACTTTTATAGAGGCAGAAAAACAAAGTTATTTAAGACCCGTTTGATTGCCTGTAATAAAGATTTACATGCAAAAGGCACGAGAGTCGACTGTTTCTGTCAGTGGTGAGTTTTAATTTTAAATGTTTGTGATATCCTAACAAGAAAAGTAGGCTAATGTTGTGTTTAAATGTGTTGCAGCTTGTTTCAGCAACTTATTATAAAAACCTAGCTGTCAAATGCATGAGTAAAACGTTGTTTATATTTTAATTTAAATATGTCTATGAAAGATTGTTACTGTCCAGTGATGAAAGAGTTTCACAATGCTGAAAAAGCTTTTTGAAATATATATATATATATATATATATATATATATATATATATATATATATATATATATATATATATATATTTACATGATTTGATATATATATATATATATATATATATATATATATATATATATATATATATATATATATATATATATATATAAATCTCATTTTATTTATTTGTGAGTTTTATATTTTTTTGTGAAACTCTTTACATTTATTTGTGAATTTGATATATTTTTGTGAATCTCGTTACATTTATTTGTGGATCATAATCTATTTATTTGGAATAATGCAACAATTCTAACCCCATACTTTTTCCTCACAAAAAAAAAAAGTACATACTTTTAGGTCGTAGTATGTAGGCGAATTGGGACTCTGTGTGTTTCTGTCAGACGCGTCCGATTAGTGAACCGAGGAGCTGATGTTACTGCGCATGTGTGATTCAGCGTGAAGCAGACTGACACACAGGGCGTCTGAACTGAACTGATTCTTTTGGTAATTGATTCTGAACTGATTCTTTGCTACTTTTTGAGTGCATGCATTACTCATCTGGGATATTGGTTTGTTTAAACTCAGAGGGAGTTTCAGCCACATTAAAAAAGTGAACAGCTTAAGTCATTTGTGGATTAATGCGTATTAGAAATGCGAATCGTTTAAAACGATTCAATTCGATTTGATGAACTGAATGATTTGTTCGCAAACCGGATATCCAGACTGCTTTGATTTTAACTCTCTCACAACAGACACGGAAGAGAAGACAATGCTGAATAAAGTCGTCGTTTTTGCCATTTTTGGACCAAAATGTATTTTCGATGCTTCAAAAAATTCCAACTGACCCTCTGATGTCACATGGACTACTTTGATGATGTTTTTCTTACCTTTCTGGACATGGACAATATAGCTTACACACAGTGACAGTTTCAATGGAGGGACTGAGAGCTCTCGGACTAAATCTAAAATATCTTAAACTGTGTTCCGAAGATAAAAGGAGGTCTTACATGTTTGGAACAGCATACACTTTTGGAACACCACACTCATCGGCCTCATTCAGGACGCTGACGAGTCTGCTTACAGACAGGAGGTAAAAGAGCTGGCTGTCTGGTGCAGTCTCAACAACCTGGAGCTGAACACGCTCAAAACAGTGGAGATGATCGTGGTCTTCAGGAGAAACTCCCCCCACTCACCATCATGAACAGCCCTGTGACTGCAGTGGAGTCATTCAGGTTCCTGGGAACCACAATCTCTCAGGACCTGAAGTGGGACATTCACATTGACTCCATCGTGAAAAAGGCCCAGCAGAGGTTGTACTTCCTTCGCCAGCTGAGGAAGTTTAACCTGCCACAGGAGCTGCTGAAACAGTTCTACTCCACCATCATTGAATCCATCCTCTGCACTTTAGTAACTGTCTGGTTCAGCTCAGCTTCTAAATCTGACCTCAGAAGACTACAGAGAGTAGTCCGGACTGCTGAGCGAATCATCGGTTCAACTCTCCCATCTATTCAAGAACTGTACTTATCCAGAGTGAGAAAAAGGGCTGTCAAAATCACTCTGGACCCCTCACATCCAGCACACACCCTCTTTGAACTGTTGCCATCTGGTCGACGCTACAGAGCACTGAGCACTAGAACGACCAGACACAGGACCAGTTTCTTCCCTCAGGCAATCCATCTTATGAACAGCTTATAATAACGGCGGACACACTACACTTTATATTTATATACACACACACTTTATTTATCTAACACACATACTTAGTATACACTTAAATTTTGCACACAATATATATGTACATACATAACTTCACTTTGTAATATACCTGCCTACAATTGTCATTTGTATTGTCATTCACTGTCTACATATTTGTATTTTATTCTTTTGTTATGTGTTTTATGTTCTGTCGCTGTCATTCTGTTGTACTGCGGAGCTTCTGTCACGAAAACAAATTTCTCGTATGTGTAAACATACCTGGCAATAAAGCTCATTCTGATTCTGATAATACTTTCACTTAAATAAAATTGAAAAAGGAGTACTTTTACTGGAGTAATATTTTATTATATGTATCTGTATTATATGTGTATTTTATGATATGTATAAGTACTTGATTTGTGTATTTCGTCCACCACTGTTAAACTATATATGTCCACTATTGGGAATTGGAATACAATATTTTGCGTGGCTCGTTGGTCTAGGGGTATGATTCTCGCTTAGGGTGCGAGAGGTCCCGGGTTCAAATCCCGGACGAGCCCAACTTCTAGTTTTCTTTTTCTCGTTCTTTACAAAATGAGAAAACCAAAGCGGTAGTATGATTATGCTGACAAAATACGTGGTAAATAAAACATGACCCCGACGTGATTTGAACACGCAACCTTCTGA
Organism: Carassius auratus; assembly: GCF_003368295.1. Lineage (NCBI taxonomy): Eukaryota > Metazoa > Chordata > Actinopteri > Cypriniformes > Cyprinidae > Carassius > Carassius auratus. The sequence goes on along the minus strand of NC_039282.1, from coordinate 16,404,190 downwards.
TCTGGAGTCAGACGCGCTACCGTTGCGCCACGAGGTCTCGGGTCCGCAGCCTGGACGAGCCTAAATCGCAAATGGCAAATGGAGCCCATGGCAAAATACTTCCTCGAAACCACAGTATGGAACAAGGCAGAGCAGCATGCGCGAGTCTGGTTGTATAGAGTCTAACTTTAGCAATCACTATTCTAAATCTAGTCTTGAATCTACAGAACAAAACAAACACTGGCCCGTACGGGGATCGAACCCGCGACCTTGGCGTTATTAGCACCACGCTCTAACCAACTGAGCTAACCGGCCGTGGAACACTGGCCGGAAAATGTCATTTCAAAAACTTACATTATTACATTACTCACATTTGCTTTTAAAAAATGTAATATATCTACCCATCTAAATGACCAATCACGTTATCGTATAAATATTAACACTATTTATCTTAATTGGTAAATGTTAAGTAACCCAGCCATAAACGCCTTTAATAATTTTCTATATTTAAATTGAGGCAGTACTATATGTCACTCCAGCAGATGTTGAGTTGTAAATCAAGTATCAAATGTGATGTAGACGATTTCTTTTTAATGCACTTACACAGCTGTGATTTCCCCCCCCCCCCCCCCCGCCAGATGTCAGTAGAGCCACTCGCCTGAACTATTTCTTAGCACAATGCTTATTTATTAGAAAGCTTAAATGTTTTTGTTGTTGTTGTTTTTATTTTCAAGTTGACTTGAACCTGAGGTTCAGTGCAATTATAATTTTTTACAGATTAGAGTATATTAAAATCTTCTCTTTTGGTTTATTGCACAACCTAATGTCAATTTTTTGACTTATCTCCATTGAACAATATTCAAAATTCCTTATAATACAGTGATAAGTTTTATAATGTCACCCAGCATGTTTTTACTAGCTGTGACACTTGCTTATTGTCTCTATATGAAATCAAATCAATCATATCTTTCCATCTAAAATAGTTTTGTGTATAAACTTCTCTGCTTATCTGAATTTAGTGGATTATTCTCACGTGACCTGCAAAGTTGACTAGATATTTATATGTACATATCACTTTCATTTTTATCTGCAAGAGAGCCTTTTGTTTAAGCAAAACTGTTATAAAATATCAGTTTCTAAAGTTTTTTAAAGAAGTGATTTCCAATACACTGTAAGTGAAAGTACACTGTAAGTCACCTGGTCTCAGTCACATGCTCACGTTTCAAGACCTCACCATCCTAAACGCTCCTCTGATAATATTTGAACTGCTCATGTTTTTGAGAGTAAAAGATGTCTGTGAAGAGCTGGAAAAGAGGAAGTGGCCTGTTGTTGTCTGTTCTGCAGCTGCAAAGCCTGAGCTTCAGGAAACAACTTGTGTGAAACTACCAAGAAATCGGTCTGTAATCTGCTGTTAATTTCAACATCACATTCTCGGTCAAATCTTCATATTCATTTACCAGAATATTCAGACACATATAGTAACTATACTAAAGCTTTTGCAATAATTTAAACATCACAAAGTGCCTGGTACCCTTTACATCATTCATAGAATTCCTGATGAATAAAGTCAAGTTTTACCCCACATTTTTTCACCTCACTGAATATCAATACGTCACATTAGAGATATTAAAAAAGTTATGTCAAAACTTAAACTGAGCAGAAATGAAGATATCTTACAGAAAGCAGGTATTTGTCATTTATTAGACGAATTGAGACGGGGATGACAAGCTCTCAACATTCAAGATTTATTTTCATTAACAATAAATTACCTTTTTACAAAATGAAATGGAACAATTATTTGGCAACAACTCTGTACACGCGAGGTTTTCATATGAACATGCACACAAATATAAAAACACCTACTTCAGACGAGCAGCAAGACTCGTCTCTCATGAAGATTACATTCTGTCTTTGGAAAGATTGTTAAACCACATCTAACCATATGCAACATAATAAAGTGACAAAAGCATTTATTTCTAGGTAAATAGATGTTTTTGACCTAGCTAGCTATATGACATGTAAGCAACAACTAAATTTACTGCTAATGTTACAACTTCTCTAATTTTAAATAAGGTCCTGTTCACACATAATCTCTTAATAATAATTTACCAGTAAAGACTATAAGTGTGTGAAATGGGCAATTGATAATATCTAAATATGTGTCCTCCAAATGTAATAAAACAGAATTTGTGAGTGATGAAAAATTCTTAGCAATTAGAGATTAAACAAACCTGTTTATGTATATATTATATAGGGCTATAACATGCATCTATAGTGGCTACACAGTGGTATTAAAGATGATTAATGGTGCATAATCTTAAGAGACATTTTACAAATAATGCATTCAGATTTGTTAAACTCACAATGCGCTGAATCTCCACACATTAGTATCCTTACTATTACAACCAATGTGTCAAGAAACTGCAGTCTTAATATAAATTATAAATAATTTTAATAATGTATTAATGCCGATATTCAAGATTTCAGTGTTTACAAAATCAGTTTGTTAGAATGTAATCTTAAACGATCTTGGGATTTCGTCTGGGCTTCAAAATGACTAGAAATAGCCCTGAATAAGCCACATCACTGAGCATTTTTACTTTGAGTATAAGTTACCATGTTGCATCTGGTTAGGACACAGTTGTCGTACTGGTTTAACAACATTACTCTCTTGTGTGTAGTGTTTTGTGTAGGAAAACATTGTTTAATGTTCATGCAGAACGTGCAAAAAATGTCTCAGTGTCCTTCATCTGCAGTTTTTACCTTCATGTTCCCCCCAAAAAAAAAAAAAATGCATAAAAAATGCCAGATCTGTACATTAGATCAACTTTGTTCTTTATCTCGCTCTTATTTTCGTTTTGTCCTTCAAGTGGATGGGAGGAGAATGAGCTCCCCAGGGTACAGTACATCCTCATTGTCCTCCGAGGTTAGTCTAAAAACACAAACCTGTATTGTCAGTAAGGTGTGACCACGCACGCTAATACATTCCTTTTCCAGAGAAGCATTACGACTTTACAAAAGTCCTGACGTAGCATTTGTTTTCCTTCCTCATATGTGCCAGCTTCAGAAAAGTGCGTGGTCCTTGTTTGAGGCTGCGGAAGTTGAAATCCTTCTTGCTAACATTTAGTTAGGCTTGTATGGAAGCAGCGATTCAAAAACACAAGTGCTTATAGTGCAAGAGCTGTTCCACAACCCTGTCGAGTCCTCAGTGTGACGCCGGACATGTCAATTAAACACCATTCAATAAAACACTGGAGTCAGGAATTTGGAGAATGAATGGTTGTGGTGGTTATGCGATGCTCTTTCTTGTTCTTAATCTACAGGTCGGTCCAGGTGGGAGTATACTGGGGACTTTTGGCAGGGCGGCATGCCCTGGCGGTGGCTCTGGCCCCCTGCACTCCTTCCTGTGCCTGCTGGATCCTCTGACACTCTTTAAGGTTCTGAGCCCGAACTTCTTCGCTCATGATCTTCTCCACCACGCGGCTGGGGAACCAGCCTCGCTCGCCATCATGCAACCTTTCACCCAACATCCAGCCTGAGGCCGAGCAAAGAATATGATATGAAAGTTCAGAGAGAAGAAAAACAGGAAGGCCATGTCACAAAAATAGTAAAACAGAACAGATGAAAAGAATCAAGAATGCGAGAGACACACGTTCATGCAAATGACAACAGATGATGCAGAAATGAAAACCCTGATAAAGCTGCATGGCTTACCACAAGTCTTTTATTTAATGTAAACACTGACTTATTTTTAAGGATGTGTAATGTGTGTCGATGTGTTTGTGTTCTCTTACCATCATCAGTGCACTCCAGAATGTGCAGCACATCAGCCATTTCTACAGAGAGCTCATCAGGTTCCTGGGAGGAGTACGACTGGATGCACTGAACCTGTGCAGAATCTGACATGCACCAGAAAAACAATAAATCATACTGCACACGGATACACACCAATTCAACGAATGAAAATAAAGTACAATTTGACGTTACATTATTTATTTATTAATATTATAAATAAATAATATTATATTATTAGAAAATAAAAATGTAATATTTTATTATTATTTTTAAATACTATTTATGATTTTTTTATTATGATATAATTTTATTTAAATTTATATATATATATATATATATATATATATATATATATATATATATATATATATATATATTATATTTTTTTATAAATATAATTATTATATTTACTATTAGATCATTTTCTATTGTTATAAATAAAATTAACATTATATGCTATATTATTTACTGCATAATATTAGAATTGTTTTTTAAATGGTTTATTATTATATTATTGATTTTACTTTAAATAAAATAAAATATTTTATATCATTTATATCACTTATTTAGGGGGAAATAGGACAGCAAAAGATGATAAATAGAGATGGAACAGGACTGAGAAATAGGATTTTGGACCAATTACAGAGCTAAATATGATGACAGAAATAGAAACTGCCTAATTATGACAAACAGAGCTGGGATTTATCTTGTGTGATTCAGACACCAGACATAACCCATTTTTACATTTAGCAGCTTGAGCTTTTATCCAAACCAATGTGCATTCAAGCTACAGCTTTATGTTTCTTTAGAATCAAATGTGATTTATGTGATGTACCTGGTTGGCTAGTGCTGGTCGAGAGGAATCTCGTACGTCGGTTTGGAGTCAAAGCATATATCCAGCGCAGTTTATCACTTCTGTAAACATTCAGAGCACCATTAGTGCAAAAAATAAGTATATATACTGTAATTTCTGTGATACTGATTTAGGACTGTATTCTCACATGGTTTCTGTCTTGAGCATGTAGCTGACTTCTCTGTCCTCCTGGTTCTCCAGCAGTTTCAGCACAAACACACAGGCCAGCATCTGACCCTGATCCTCCAGGTCTTCAGTCCTCAGCATGGAGCGACTGCAGGAGTCCAGAACCTGGTACTTCTCTCCACTGAAACACACACACACAAACACATATACAATAAAATATTCAGCAAAAACAAACATAATAGCTAAAAAAACATGCTCATTGGAGTGTAAGACTTATATCAGTCAGGTACATTATTATGACTATATTTAGCCATTTTAGAGCAATTTCAGCATTCATATTTCAATAATTAATAACAGCAAACCATTAACGAACAATAAAGTATTTCTATATGTTTGAAAAATTTTAATACTTTTTTTAAATAACGCTAGTGTCCACACCATTAGATAAAATAATTCTGCTCAACATAAGCTGAAAAGAAAGGCACTAATTTAACTCATAACAGAATGAAACAAAGCAAAGAAAATTTAATAATAGAATAATTAAGAATAATTAATTACAATTTATATTGTATTATTGTTAATATTATTTAATGTTATAAACAATATTATTGTATTATTGTTAGACTATCTTAATATTATAAAATATATATATATATATATATATATATATATATATATATATATATATATATATATATATATATATACATGTGTGTGTGTGTACATAATTATAATACTTGTATGTATTTTAAATATAATTAAATATTTTCATGTGATTTATTATTAAATTATTTAAAAAGAACAATATAATAAATTATATTCTGATTTGCTTGAACTGTATATATATATATATATATATATATATGTGTGTGTACATAATTATAATACTTGTATGTATTTTAAATATAATTAAATATTTTCATGTGATTTATTATTAAATTATTTAAAAAGAACAATATAATAAATTATATTCTGATTTGCTTGAACTGTATATATATATATATATATATGTGTGTGTACATAATTATAATACTTGTATGTATTTTAAATATAATTAAATATTTTCATGTGATTTATTATTAAATTATTTAAAAATAACAATAAAATAAATTATATTCTGATTTGCTTGAACTGTTATTATTCTGATTGGCTGTCAATGTTTACATTGTTCATCAGCTAAAAAAAAAAGATTCAATGGTATCATTCCTCTGTGTTATGCTATCTCTATTGTTATAATAACAAAGTTATCCGAATGTTTTATTTAATTTCCACAGTTCTGTGTAATAAACTAATTTGCTGTCAGTAAATTGTAGTGTATGTTAATCAAAATGTCTCTTGATTTCCACATTGGCATTGACCAACTGATGACATCACGTGAAGTGATGATGTCACAGACCTGGAGGTGCGTTTGGTGATGAGCAGCAGGTTATTGAACAGGAACAGGTAGATGGGGTGGTAGAGCTTGCGGCTGCGCATGGTCCTGGTGCTCTTGGGTCCGGACATCTGCTGCACCTCTCCCTTCTTCAGGAGCCAGCGAGAGTGAGAGATCACCGGCACCGACTGCAAACAAGAGAACACGACTGCACTTAATGGGTCTATAAAGATGTAAGGGTTTCACGCTTTCACGAGACATGAGTAAAGACTGCTTACTAACAATTAAAGGGATTATTCACACTAAAATTAATTTCATTTACTCAACATCATAACGTTGCAATCTCAAACAACTATTTTACGTAAAACCAAAAAAAAGGACATGTTTACATTGCTCATTTTTATAGCATGAAAATGCATGGCAATGATTTATGAATGTATCATAATTGAAAGAGATACATCAAGTTTAAGTCCAAAAATGCAAATAAAAGCTGAAAAATTAAAAAATGTAAAGTCGGCAACACGAAAGCTCCAAAAGTAACAAAAAATGTATTATTTAAAAAACTATCACATAGCGTATGTGACGTTTCGAGCACACAGGCTCTTCATCAGACAAATTAACAACACTAATGTACCAATCTTTTTGGTCCTACCTCCAAGTGATCAAAATTCACATGAAAAAAACATTACAAACAAGTAACGTTGAATTAAATGTGAAATTTTGAAATTGAAAGACTGAAATTGTATTTTCTTGTAAGATATACATTTTAAACATTTTTATTATTAAATAATTTTCCCCAGCCTATTAAAATTTTTTAGGGCTTTTTTGTATTTTTTCGACACTTGACAGTTGTCACTATTTAATGTCATTCTATGGAAAATAGGAAGAGGAAGAAAGCCCAGGGGTTTGGAATGACATGAATATATGAAATTTTGGGGTAAACTGTTCCTTTTAGTACAGCAGAAGAGTGCATTCAGGGTTATGGCACAACATCTTTAATCTTGTAGTACCTTCGACTTGAATTCAAGTGTTTTCTCGATGCTGATCAGCTCTTCAGTGCGACTCATCTTCCTCACTCCTTCATTACACTCCTTCACAATCTGAGAGAGACAAACACACACACACACACACACACACACATCTGCATTAATATCTCCACATGTGGGGATTTCCCATTCACTTCTATTTTGATAAGAACTAATTATAAGTGCTCTACACTAACCCACATGTTCACCCAAACCTTCAAATACAACTTTCCGTATTTTTAGATACAAATTAGATTAAATTAAAACTAATTTCCTTGTGGAAACATCTCCCGCTCATCAGGTTTTATGATCTCATAACAATTAGAAAAACACACTCCCACACACAAGAACAAGTCGGACTAAATGACACTTTTAAGTTTCAATCTAACTTGGAGTTCAACAAATCTTTATAAGTGAGCAAACTGCAGATGACCTCTGGGGCATAAACATAATCAGTTTTTATTGAGAGCCACTGTCTTGATTGTGTTAATAATATATCAGAATCATAAGTTTGATCAGTCAAAAGATTTTGCCTCTTCATCGAATTCATAAAATAGAAAGTGTTGTAAAGACATGTACTAAACAACCACAGTACCACACCAAAATAGCAGCATCCCTAGTTATAGGTAGTCAGGCGTCTGTACACATGCCTTTCTATTTAGTGTATGCTATTTTATCAACTTGTGGTAAATGATGCACTTTTAGTTGTTAATTATTTTGCAGGAGCATATAGTGGTGAATTAATGTAGCGATTATGTATTTTCTGTAAACAAACCACAACAAAGCACCACATGGATTCATTTTTCCATTATGATTGTTGCCACAACAACAAATAATTTGAGTCAGGGAACCTGAATAGCAGTTGAATCACGATAACCTTAATTCCGAAATGACGTAAATGCAGCAATAATCGCTTTAAAATGTTTAAAGAAAATAATTAAGAACAAAAGCAGGATTCGACCTCACAGCTGTTAAAGCCAGAGACTAAAGGAGTGGCGCGGTAACCTTGGTACCACGATCAACAGGGTGAGACGTGCTTGACAGGTGAAAGTCCAGAGACAATGAGACACTGATAACAGCTCATAACCACACCCTGGAATCAACACACACACACACACTTACCCTTTCCAACTCTTGATGAGCTAAAATTGCAGTCTTTTCTCTTTCAGAATTCTCCTCCACCTTCTTCAGAATATTCTGGAACAAAAAAGTAGCAGTTTTGATAAACAGATAGACACACTTATGCTACAGAGATAATTCTAAGACATTTGATTGGCTGACTCATTACCTACAAAAGTTAGTCGAGACTTCTAATTGGCTGACGCTTTACCTGAACAAGTAGTTTGAGTCGTGTGATTCGCTGGAAGGGGAGGATGAGGAAGGAGGTAAACGAGAGGCCCTTCACTTTCGGCTGATTCTCCAACAAGGACATATTCTCTCGAAAAAGTGCATTTTCTTGTCTGAAAAACACAGACGTTTATGTATTAGTGTGTGCAAATATAGCCTGTGATTGTAAAACAAAGAGGCAGTAATAGGCAAGTTACACAAAAAGTAGAAAAAAAGGTTTTTGACATACTGTCAAAACACAACTAGCATAGTATTTAAGAGAGTTTGCATTTATTAGGCAAGTAAAGTTACCTACATCCGAGCTGCAAACAAGCACATAGATCATTATACACAATGTTGTCCCTTAAACCTTGATTTACTTAAAATAAGTGACTCTTGAAAATGAATGAATCGTTCTTTCCTGATTCACTGAAAAGAACTGATTCAAACGATTTCTGAATCAGACACTTGTTTTGATTCTAATCAGCCAAATGACTATACAAACATCTGTATTGCTGAAATAATCATGTTTATTTATATTATTTAGTTGATTTGAACAAACTCTTTTTCTACTTGGATGCATTACTACTTTGTCGCTACTTTTACATAATGATTCAAATCATGTGGTTTGTTGTGGAAAGATGTGCTCTCTTTAACCTGGCAGACAACATGGTTTTATTTAATTGCTGTCAGATGAAACTGCTTTGCCTATTGCTGTTAGATTATACAATGTAAAAATCATAAATGTTGCCATCCAGATTAGTCATATTAAACTGCATTCAGTTCACAACCAAACCTAAAACTGCAACGAAGTTGGAAATGATTATGGTTTATATAATAACCAAGTAACTCAACATAGATATTCATTCAATGTATACACAGATTGCACTGTTAGATACATTATTCTGTGTAGTGTGCTTCTGATCTGTGATAAATTACAGCATATTGACTCTGATTTTGCCAAAAGTACTAGGTCATTCTGTGCAAAACAGACATTTTGGGTAGTGTGAATAGCATACTATACTGCAGAGATAACATGACCAGCATTTTAGCATGAAATACAGCATTTTACATTATATACATAGCCTGATATTTCACACAGATCTTTGACAAATATTTGCAGTTTAGCCTCGTTTCCAGCAGGTGGCATATAAGTAAAGTGGCTAAGAATGAAGTTTAGCAATGCACTTTGATTGCACAAGAGAAATGGAGTTTGGACAGCAGCATTTGCTTTAAACTTCCTATTCTTAATTTTGCATATACTGGTTAAATATACAATAGGTTTAATTGTTATAAATCTAAATATAATTAGTATTTAGTAAGAAATTGCCTCTAGGACAACACAAAGAACTTGAAATGAATTTAACATTTGGATGGAAGATGGAAGATTGTTTATGTGGTTAGAGTTAATCTTTATGAACCTGTGTGGGTTAAAAACAACAAAACATCAGTTTCTGGTGCACAATCTGTTGTTATGAACATAATGCACACACAGACTGGATTTAACCATAAACTGTATAAAAACAGGTTTTAACCCTAATCTGAAAAGGAACGGAAAGCGCTGAAACTCACAGAATGTCTCAAGAGCTTTGCACGACTCACAAACACACAAATGAAAGCACCTACACAAACCCTAACACAACACATCAGAAGCCAGCGAGGACTGAAGCCTCAGGCTAGAATCCAGGTACAGCCTTTTTTAATTTGTACAGGTAAGACATTTTCTTACAGTATTCGTCTGTAGTTCTTCTCCTGGTACGCCTGGTTGATGACGTAACTGATGAAGACTTGGAAGTGCTTAACGGCGTGAGTGTGAACAATGTCGCACACGTCTGAGATCAGGATGGACTCTTCGATCCTGTGTTCCAGATCCATGAGGAACCTGAGGAAAGTATGAGGTCATCACCGTTAGACAACAATATTATGGCTATGTGACATTTTGTATACGCAATTGAGACATGTACTTCAGTGGCAATGGGGAAAGTATATACTGTTTACATATTGTTAATGTGTGCATGTAAGTGTTAGCATCCAGATAATATATGCACATAAAACAAGCTGAACTGAAAAAGCTTGCATGGGCAACAACTTTAAAAATCCACTATCATTAGTTTACATCTGGCCAATTTTGTTTAATGTCACTAGTGATGCAGAAATTAAACATGTTTCTTTACAGAAACTTTAGCTTGAGCTCATTAGCTTAGCTGTAGACCAACTAACAAATCAATCTTGTATTCCAATGTTCGCTGTACAAGAGCAGGTTTGGAAGGGCCGAGCTCTTCCTGACTCATGCACATGAATCATAAATTAATAGGTGGATTTTTATGTTGTAAAGCTAGCTGACTGGAATTAAATTGCACCAACACTTTAATTTTAGCCTGTGGGCAATAATGAGTATCAGTGTGACTTGAAGGGAGTTTCACTTCTGAAATATGATTGCAGCAAGATTATGTGAAGTTTATTAATACTGACTGCTTTGTGAGATTAAACTAGTTATGGCTACATAGGAAATTAGAAGGCTATTTATTAGATTAGTAAAAGCAGATATAATAATATGTGACCACACACAGAAAAAGCAACTATTTTTAATAAAATGTATTTTAAAAAAAATATTTAAAATAAAAATAAATTACTAAACAAATTATTAACTAATAATAAATACTTTACTAGTTTTTATTTGAAATACATAAATTACTAAAATAATAATAATAATAATAATATTTATCAAAAATTATTAATATTTTTCCCCCAGATTTACCCTGATATATGTTTATCTTTATATATATATATACACATATATATATATATATATATAATGATATATATAATGTGTTTTCAAAATATATATTTAGGACATATATTTTGAATTACATAATTAAATGATCACTGTTAACAATTGACTGATTATTATCTGATAAACTGATTAATCCCATAGGTTTCCCCACAAACACACCTCTCGCTTGCCTTCATGATGTCCTCAATGTTGGAGAACAGGAAGTGCATGTCAGACTGACTCAGGGTGTTGACAAGCAGAGGGTTTCGTAGAAAGTGGGTCTCCAGCAGCTCCAGGCTTTTGTAGTACGATGCCTCAGAGGTCACCAGTTCAAACATGGCCTACAGAAAGAGCCAGAGACACATTCAATTATCAAAGTTTGTGGTCGATACAGTTTAGATTTTTTTTTTAGCATTTTATTCAGCAAGAATGCATTGAATTGATTAAAACTGTCAGTAAAAACGTTTGTAATGTTTCAAATAAATGCTGTTCATGACACAGTCCTGAGGAAATGCAACAAGGTTTCAGCAAAATATATTAAGCAGCACAGCTGTTTTCAACTGATAATAATAAGAAATGTTTCTTGAGCAGCAAATCAGCATATTAGAATACTTTATGAAGGATCATGTGACACTGAAGAGTAATGATGTTGAAAATGTGGCTTTGCATCACAGCAATAAATTATTTTTTAAAATACACTCAAACAGAAAATATTGTATTTTTATACACTGGTCAATACGAAGCATGTGTCCCACCTCCTGCAGTGTGATCTCCTTTGACTCCAGCGTCTTCAGTAGTCCACTGTCCTTCACAGCCTCCAAGTTTTGCCAGAGGCTCAGTGACTGCATGCTGTTCCTCAGCTGTAGCTGTAAAGCAGGCGCAGCCGTGACCCCTGACCCCGCAGCCGGAAGCCCATCTCTCTGTCGACGCTGCTCGATCTCCTGCTGTTTAGAGGTGTCGCGGTACTCTTGATACAAGACATCTGCGCACAAACACATTATAGCACAGAATGATGATTCGGAACAATATTTTTCACACATTGTGATCTTTTAACAGCACACTGTAGTAAATACCGTGCATGTTTCTCATTCACATTTCTAAACAATCAATATGGCAGCATGAGCCTCTTATGAATTGACTGAGTTCAACTTGAGTTTGTTTCAAACTTGCAAAGCACAGCTGGTCGATAAGAAGTCACTTTAAGGCAAGTCAGTGTTGCCATGCATGCTATTTTCTATATAAAGATGCATACATATATAATGCAGTGGGTTTTTTTGTATTATGGGTATACGATCATAAAATGCATTCATATTTTAAATTAATTTTTATTTTATATAATCTGTTTTCTTTTTAATTTTAATTGAATTTTTAGTCCATTTTTATTATTTTAGCTTTTATTTGTTTTATTTTTAATTTTAGTAGTTTTAACTTAATTTACTTCAACTTATTTTATTTCAGTTATGTGCCAAGAAAACATGAACCGAGTGAGATCCCGATCTGGAATTCACTTAGCAGTCTCTACCTGTCTGAGCATCTACATGATAACAGCATGTGTACACTGCATATGTGTGTGTGTGTGTGTGTGTGTGTGTGTGTGTGTGTGTGTGTGTGCGCGTGT